>NW_015398287.1:0-1537 GCF_001527695.2 Protobothrops mucrosquamatus
TAGTAGTGTGAGCTGGCAAAAAGGCTTTCAACTTTGGCTTGGAGAGTCCTGGATTAACTTGTATAACCACACAGTTGTTTGTACTGGAGGGTGTGGGTAAATCACTGTCTGTTAGGTTTGCATGACATGCCCAACAGTGTAAATGGTCTGGGCAATTTCTGATTTCACTTTTTTGTAGGAATCCAGTCACATGATTTGTGTGAACTAGGCCCCTGCTGCTGTTGCCTTCTATTCCAGGCCCCCTTCTTCTCAATTTTTATTACATGTGTGCCCCTGGCCCCATTTTCTATCCATTCTACTCCAGCCATTCCTGTCTCTCATCCAATCTTTGCTCTCTTCCACTGCTTTTACCTTATTCACTTTTCTACTTCAGCACTGTTCTCCTTGCTCCAGTCTCCATCTTGTCTACCCATCCACCTGACTCAAGGGTGGGTAAAGCAAAAGCAACCAGAAAAAAAACCCCCAAAAAACCAAACAGGGATGATACACTGAGATGGTTTTATTTTTAAATGAGGTGGGGAGCAGAGATAGAGCTTGTTGTAACAGGGATTGTCTCTGCCTCCTCCCTATATTTTTACTTTGTGAGATATTTATTTTATGGTATTTTTATTAATTATTATTAAATTAAATTTATATCCCGCCCTTCTCCTTGCGGACTTAGGGCGGCTGACAATCAATTAAAAATACACAAATAACAATTACAAGATTAAAATTAATTAAAAGGAAATATTTAAATATAGTCTGATTAAAATATAATTAAAACCCCCTCTAAAAATTACCCTAGGCCAGTCCTGCAAGCTGGAATAACCATGTCTTAAGGGCGCGGCGGAAGGAAGGGAGATCAGGTATTACCCTGATCTCTGGGGGTAGTTCATTCCAGAGGGTGGGAGCTCCCACAGAGAAGGCCCTCCCCCTTGGGGTTGCCAGCCGGCACTGTCTGGCCGACGGCACCCTGAGGAGACCCACTCTGTGGGAGCGTACCGGTCGGTGGGAGGTAATCTGCGGCAGAAGGCGGTCTCGAAGGTATCCGGGTCCGATGCCATGGAGCGCTTTAAAGATGATAGTCAACACCTTGAACCGCACCCGGAAGGCCACAGGCAGCCAATGCAGCTCGCGCAGCAGCGGTGTTATATGGGAGCGTCGAGTCCCTCCCAACACCGCCCGCGTGGCCGCATTCTGGACTAGCTGGAGCCTCTGGGTGCTCCTCAAGGGGAGCCCCATGTAGAGAGCATTACAGTATTCCAGGCGGGAGGTGACAAGGGCATGAGTGACCGTGCGTAGGGCATCCCGGTCCAGAAAAGGTCGCAACTGGCGAATCAGACGAACCTGATAAAACGCCCAGTGTCAGCCGTGGGTCCAGGAGGACACCCAAGTTGCGTACCCGATCCGAGGGGGCCAGTGTTTCGCCCCCTATAGTCAGCGATGGAATCAGCTGACTATGCCGAGGCGCCGGTAACCACAGCCACTCGGTCTTGGAAGGGTTGAGCCTGAGTCTGTTCCTCCCCATCCAGACCCTCACGGCCTCCAGACACCGGGT
>NW_015398287.1:4942-7012 GCF_001527695.2 Protobothrops mucrosquamatus
GTTGTTCAGTGGGATTATTTTCCCATCATAAGTGTCTACACAGGGCCTGTGTGAAAAATAAGGACTGTACCATTTAGGTACAGACTGCCACATACAGTGTCAGTTGACTGGCAAACTCCGTGTTTTATCCTGCTGCCGGCCTAATCTCTTGGGTTTGATTTCCTAGCATGACGGCCAAGATGATGACAGCTCCAGCAGCAGCTCTGACAGTGATTCTGGAAAGGTAAAACTAATTGAGTGGGTACTTGATAGACTGAAAAGAAATGTATCAATAATTATAGTTGCCAATTATTTTCACCAGCTTGGTGTTCCCAGAAGTGTAGGATTTCATCAACTCCCAGATAGCAAGGATGGGCGATTTTTTGACTTATTAGAGTTGAAGATAGTCTATCAATATGAAATGTTATCAGTTGAAAAAGACTGTTTTTTGCTGCTACTACTATTAATAGCCTTTCAGTAGTCCTGCTAGAAAATAACTTTCCACTAGCGGTGTAGAAAACATTTCAAGCTGAAAAGTCCCAACTCTGAAACTTCTCATTCCAAAATCCAGATTCTGACTTCTAGGGAGTCATCTGGCATCAGAGTAGCCTGTAGTGAGCCATTCTCATTAAAACAGAGTCAGGCCTGTTTTGCTTTCATGTACTGTATGTCTCTCTCTGCCCTCCCTGCAGGACTATCCTATTGAAAGGATAAAAGATTTCTCAATTTAAGGTCAAACAATGCCTTTCTTTTAATCACACAGACTCACAGTGGTGATAAGAAGAAAAAGGAAAAGAAATGACTTTGAGGCAGCCCACACACCTTCCAGCTGAATTGAAGTTCAACTAGTGAAGGTTATTTGGGCATTGGAGAAGAAACAAAAATTATGTTCATTTTCTTCAAAATAAAATGTCTTTATTTTGGTTTACCTTAACATGATGTGCTTGTTTTGCTCTTTTTCATTTTTGCTCATTTGATTGAGGCTTCATATTAGGAATGATCAGTAAGTAGGATAAAATTACTTTCTCTCCAAGACAGTAGAAGTAGGGGCGGCTTTGGACTCCCGGCGTGGGAATTCTACTACAAGGCAGTAATTCTGGTCTGGATAAGAGACTGGGTTAACTTAAATAACAGGAGAATCTTAACTCTGGAAGGGCACGATTTACAGAAGGGGTGACATGCCTTCATGTGGGACAAAGGAAACAGAACACACTCATATTTCTATAGACATAAAATAAGAGATGCATTGTTACGAACCTGGGAGGATATAAGGAAAAAACATTATAGGAAAATTCCTGGTTGGTTATCCATCATGGAGGCAATGATCCACCCCAACACGTTAGATATAAGCAAAATGCCCAGATACTCTGAAATTCTAGACAAACAGGGAAAGCTCAAAAATAATCAGTTATTAAAAGAACAAGGAATATCCATTGATTGGTGGCCATATTTACAACTGCAATCTAGATACAAGAAAGATGTGGAAGAGTATGGAATTGACACGGAACCAAAACAACTAGACAAACTATTGATAGGCCCCGAAGGAAAATTAATATCTAAAATATACAATTATTTATTAGAATTTGACAGAGTAGAGGAGATGGTGAAAGAACTGATGATTGCATGGCCAAAAAACAGGGCACAATATAGAATTAGAAGATTGGGAAAGAATTTGGAATAAAAATTACTCCATAATCAAATCTGCTGCATATAAGGAAAATCAGTATAAAATGTTATACCGCTGGCACTTAGCCCCAGCAAGTCTGGCGAAAATGTACCTGAATCAAAACCCAAAATGCTGGAAATGTAACTATCGTCAAGGTATCTTCTTTCATGCTTGGTGGTCGTGTCCCGAAGCGAAAAAATACTGGACTAAGATACAAGGGTGGCTACACGAGCTAACAAAATGCCAAATAGAACTAAACCCGGAAACATTTCTCCTGGGAATACTTAAAAAGAAATTTGACAAGAAAATAAGATATTTGATTCTACACATATTAACTGCGGCAGATATATGAATGTGCCGAAATGGATAAACTCACTTTAGAACTAAAAGAAAAAGACAATTCGGAATTCAATCTGCACTACTCT
>NW_015398288.1:0-7012 GCF_001527695.2 Protobothrops mucrosquamatus
TGAGTAGCTGGGAGTAAATGTTGCCATTATTTTTTATGATCGGTGCCTGCCCTTTTCTTCCTTCCTTGGATTTAGGACAGGCAAAAGAAAGTACTTCAAGGAGTTCACAATTATGAAATTCCCTGCTGCAAAACATGGTATAGAGAGTGACTTCAGCAAGATTTATTTAAAGAATGCTAAACAAGCACAGACTTGCAAAGCAAACAAAATGTCCACATTCAGAGACACTCTATATATGAATATCAAGCACGGGGGAGGGTGCTGGCCTTCAAGTGCTAAAAAGGAGGTTTGGGGATCAGTGTTTTGGTCCCTGCAGGAGCAGAAAACAGATATCCCCAACCTGGTGCCCTCCCGATGAACAGCAATCATTACATCTAGATCAGTGGTCCCCAACCTTTTCTATACCCCACACCCCTAGAACGCTTCTGATATAGTCTCGTACCCCTTACAAAAGTTCGAAATAACGGCAACGAATTATGCAGATACACTATAATTTTGAAAACCTAAGTTTTCGCACCCCCTGGAATATCGTCTCGCACCCCTGGGTGGGAACTCCTGATCTAGATTATCCAGTCACAGTCTGGTCATGCTGACTAGGGCTGATGCACAGGCCCAGCTGAGGAAAACTAACTTTGATTCTTGATCTGATTCAGTGGGGCTTTCGTAGTTTTCATCTTTATCACAATCTCCATTCTTGTGTGCTAAAAACAGGGTGATTTGTCTATAGAGATGGAGCCCATCAACCCATCATTTTACAGGTATACGGGTAGAATATAATCACTTTTATTTGATCAAAAAGCAAATTCCAGCGGATATAAAGTGAGAGGATTCTCCAGAAGATATTGTCTCATAAAAATCAGCTAATAATCTTGTTTATGTCAACTAAAAATAAATATAAATCCCAATATGTTTTCTGGCTTAATCCGGTGGGTTTTGGAAGATTCAGATACAGAAGCCAACACAGGGCAATGCAAAAATCCAGAACACTAACTAGGCAGAGAAAGACGCAGAAAATTATAACACAAATGTCCAGATTTTTGCAGTTAAGATCTGGTAGCCCTCTAAAAAGTGGAGGGAGGGGGAAATGAAATTGCCACTTTTTTTTTTTAACAAATAATCTTAAAGCAAAAATCAGAAACAAAGGCATATATAGAAACAAACCGTCAGGCTTTTGTGCACTGGACTCCTCACCCTCCCATTACTTAGCTGATAATGGTAACCCATCTGGTGAACGTCTTCAGTGGTGAAAATATTAAACCACCTAAACCTCCACCAAGCCTGGGCTTTGAAAACACCTCTCTTTAATTTATCATTATCTTCAATCTCTACTGTGTTTCCCCAAAAATAAGACCTATCCCCAAAATAAGCCCTAGCTTGATTTTTTTACACGTGCACCCAATATAAGCCCTACCCCCAAAATAAGCTCTAGTTTTGGGGCAAGGCACATGTGTAAAAATCAAGCTAGAGCGGGGGTGGGGAGGAGCTGCCCCACGCACCCCACACCTGCTTACCTTAGGACCATTGCAGCCAGGCCTCCCACATCCCAACAGCTGTTGTGCCGCTGCCCGAATTCTTCTGTGGCTGCTTGCGGCGGCACACTACGAGGCGCATCGAACCGCTGCCGCCGCTCACAGCACAAGGCCGTGAGGCTCACTGGACTGCTTTTGCCGCTGCTGCCACTCACAACAATAGCACAATCAGTACAATGAACATCATGGCCTCCTGCCACAAGTGACGGCAGCGGCGCGATGAGCTTTGTGGCCTCCTGCCGTGAGCAGCGGCAACAGCGTGATTGGCACAATGAGCTTCATGGCTTCCTACCTCAAGTGGCAGCAGCGATGCGATTAGCATGAGCCACACGGCTTCCTGTTGCGAGTGGCAGCAGCGGTGCGATCAGCAGCCACAAGCGGCTGCAGAAGAACTTGTGCAGCGGCGCGACAGGTGTCGGGGCATGGGAGGCCTGGCTGAGGCAGTCCTAAGGTAAGTGTGTAAGACACCCCCCGAAAATAAGACCTGATGCCTCTTTTGGAGGCAAAAAAAAATATAAGACCAGGTCTTATTTTCGGGGAAACCTGGGTACTCTGACACAGATTTCTCATCCATGCGAGAAACTCTGAAACCGACCACTGATTGCCAAAGCTGACAGCTAATATCCTGTGATATTCTGTGCAGTCATATTGTATGTGTTTGAATGCTTTTTCTTTCGCCACAGAAAAAGGCACACCCATATTTTTGTATACGTGAAAATATTTCTAAAAAGAGATTTGGGTCAAATTATGCTAAAAGCTTCAGCTAAATTAAAAATATTTTGGTGAGGGAGCACATAAAAAATGGAAATCTAGCATTTGGAACACATGACAAAATTCCTAAGTTAGCCAAGTCTTTAGATAAATATTTCATTGTATGTTATTATTTTTTAAAATTTTCTTCCTTTTTTGTTGTTTTGTTTTTGCACCGTAGAATTGGTCTTGACTCCTGGCGACTTCCCGGACAAGTCCTTAAACTTTTCTTGGCAAGGTTTTTCAGAAATGGTTTGCTTTTGCCTCCTTCCTAAGGCTGAGAAAGTCATTCTAAAGTTCTGAACTGAAGAAGCTTCTTGGATGAGAAGCGAAACATCTTCAAGGAAAAACAAAGAAAGTCTAGTTGTCTTTTGAAAAAGCATCTTTGGGACAACCACGATCTGGATGACTGAGAATCTCCATAGTCGTGTCTAAAGCTGCATTAGAACTCAAAATCTCAGTGTTGAAGATTAGACAGGATAGATTATAGAAAGAAGAGTAATATGAAGTAACTTTAGAGAGAGATGTCAAAATATATCTGTACTTATAACTGCTGTGAATATCAGAAATCTTTATACTTTTTTTCAGAAATCAGAAAATTTTATACTTTTTTCTTTTCTTTTCTTTTCTATTTTACTTTCATTTTTTTCTTGCATTTTCTCCTTTCTCTTTTTTCTTTTTCCTTTCTTACTGTGTACTACGGCAGTTTGTATTAGCTTTTACCTTCTTGTTTATAGTAAAAATTATAGTGAAAGAAATGGAACTCACAATCCTCAGGTTTTCATCCTAATGCAGGGGTGTCAAATTGCTGGCGCGCGGGCCAGATGCATCATACTGAAACCGCGCCCACCCCATTGCCAGCAATGGAAAAAAAGTCATGATATGTCGCGACACATCACGTGATATTGCGAGGTTGACACCCCTGTCCTAATGCATTAAACACTACACCAAACTGGTCTTCTTCCCTTTTAAAGATCTTTTAGTTAGGGCTGCTAGATCTGGGGTTCATAAACTTACATGACCACTAGTATCAAAGAGAGAAAGTACACCTGTAAAGATGGAGTGAGGAAGCTAAGGCTCAACATGAACTGAGGCTTGCAAGAAAAGTAAAAAATAACAAAAAAAGCTTCTTTCAACATGTAAAAAACAAGAAAAAAGTTAAGGAAATGATTGGTCCACTAGTGGGAGAAAATGGCAAGAAGGTGACAAGCAACAGAGAGAAAGCAGAACTACTCAACTAGTTTTTTGCATCAATATTTATACAAAGGGGAAAAAACAGTCCAACCTATCAAAAACAGTACCGTAAAAAATGGATTAGAAACACAAGATATGCAAGAAAATAGTAAGTGAGCACCTGTCCACCCTAGATGGGTTCAAATCACCAGGACCAGATGGATTACACCCCAAGGTTCTGAAGGAACTGGCAGATGTGATCTCAGAACTACTGAACTATATCTTTCAAAGATCCTAGAGCACTGGGGAACTACCAGAGGACTGGAAAAGAGCTGATGTAGTTCCCATCTTCAAAAAAGAAAAAAAAATGGGTCCAGGAAACTACAGACCTATCAGCCGTACCTCGATATCTGGGAAGATCTTGGAAAAGATAATCAAGAAACGAATCAGCGAGCACCTAGAGGGTTTGTCAAAAACAGATCATGCCAGACAAATCTTATTGCATTCTTTGACCAGGTGACAAAATTAGTGGACCAGAGAAATGCTGTGGATATAATTTACTTGGACTTCAGTAAGGCATTTGATAAAGTAGACCATAAACTACTACTTGATAAGATAGAAAAATGTGGGTTAGACAGCATCACCAGCAGATGGATTCGTAGCTGGCTGACTGGCCGTATTCAGCATGTGGTCCTCAATGGAACTGCATCTACATCGAGGGATGTGTGTAGTGGGCTGCCCCAGGGCTCTGTTCTGAGCCCAGTGTTCTTCAACATCTTCATCAATGATTTGGATGAGGGGATAGATGGGGAATTCCTCAAATTTGCAGATGACACTAAGTTGGCAGGAATAGCCAACACTCCAGAAGATAGGCTTAAGATACAGAAGGATCTTGACAGACTTGAACATTGGGCGCTATCTAATAAAATAAAATTCAATGGTAAAAAAAGTAAGATTCAACATTTAGGCAAGAAAAACCAAGTGCACAAGTATAATATAGGTGGTACCTTGCTCAATAGTAGCAACTGTGAGAGGGATCTTAGAGTCCTAATGGACAATCACTTAAATATGAGCCAGCAGTGTTCTGCAACTGGCAAAAAAACCAACATAGTGCTAGGCTGCATTAACAGAGGGATAGAATCAAGATCACATGAAGTGTTATTACCACTTTACAATGCCTTGGTAAGGCCACACTTGGAATACTGCATCCAGTTTTGGTCACCACGATGTAAAAAAGATGTTGAGACTCTAGAAAGAGTACAGAGAAGAGCAACAAAGATGATTAGGGGACTGGAGGCTAAAACATATAAGGAACGGTTGCTGGAATTGGGATGTCTAGTTTAATAAAGAGAAGGACCAGAGGTGACATGATAGCAGTGTTCCAATATCTCAGAGGCTGCCACAAAGAAGAGGGAGTCAAGCTATTCTCCAAAGCACCTGAAGGCAGGACAAGAAGCAACAAATGGAAACTAATCAAGGAGAGAAGCAACCTGCCTCCAGAAGCTGTGAATGCTCCAACACTGGAAGTTTTTAAGAAGAGACTGGAGAGCCATTTGTCTGAAATGGTATAGGATTTCCTGCCTGAGCAGGGGGCTGGACTAGATGACCTCCATGGTCCCTTCCAACTTTATTGTTGTTGTTGTTGTTGTTGTTGTTACTATTACTTTCTTCGCTGCCATCTATTGGTCATTAGAATATATGCAGTTTAGATTTAGCAGCCTTGACTTGGTGACAAGTGGCTAAAAATACAGCTAAAACACACTAAATTTGATATACACGTGCATTTGCACATATGTTAAAACTCCTTTTTATTACATTATTCCATGGCTTATGTTATTTGTTTGTATGATTTTGGACATATCTTGTTCATTATCTGGTTTATATCACATATGCTTCGTTATTCCATAGTTGGATTGTTCTTTAGATTTTGGAGGCAATTTTAGGCTTTGATTTGTTCTCAGATGCAGTTACCTAACCAGACACATGCCTATTTAATTCACAGCTTTCTTTGCAGGAACAAGCATCTGAAAAAAAAATATACAAAAACTGTCTTGAAATGATATGCTCACTGAGTGTGAAATAAGTGGCCGTGTGCAAAATTAGAAATAAACAAAAGATTTCAGGAAAAAGCATCTGGTAAATATGTAGTCATAAAGACAGAATGTGTGAATTGAATCATTATGCTTTATTCAACAAAACCATGTTCAAAATCAGCTATGGCTTAATGTGATATTGGAACCCAGAGAGGAAAGAAGCAGTTATATATATATTCAGTGGATACAGTCCACCCCTACGGGCTACATAAACATATCTTTTCTTACCTAAATTATTCTAGACATTGATGATCGGTACTACGGCTAATGGGAAAGACTGGATCCAGTGGCACAGTATGTGTGTGTGTGTGTGTGTGTGTGTGTGTGTGTGTGTTCAAACCAACCAGTCTGACAAAAGTGATGTCACACTTTCTCAGTGGAAGCCCCACTTCATTGGTCCACACATTGTGATTCTGATGAACACCGAAAAGGAGTGCAATCCTGCTTTTATTATTTTGACAAATATTGACTCAATCTCTAGGGAAGTACAGTAGTGCTTAGAAATATTCAGGCTTATCCCCTGTAGAGGTTTTGAACAATGATTATAAATGCACTATCCACTACAGAGCTATGAATCAAAGTTATAGATTCCATATCGACACATATGTGAGATTCTTCAAATTGCTGAGACCGTCGCAAGGCTAATTATAGTCATTTATTTCTGTAGAGGTTTCAAGACACTGGCATGTGGTGGCATTTGAAGCACTTTATAAACTAGCAGAGAGTCTGGGCAAAGAGCTATATGTGATGCTTTTCTGCCAGCAACATGTCACAATCATTAATTAATCAACCCCGCCTGAGCCCATCACTCATTGACTGGGCCAGACCAAAGTCCTCTCCTGGAAGGGAAGGTTGCACAGACCTGCCCCCAGCATGCTGAGTCAAGGGGCTCTGAGGGGACAACCATGCCAGCTTTGTTGCATAAAGGCTCCATGTATTCTTCTTTTAGGCTATATATGGCATTCAACTACCAAATACTTTGTTTGCATTGGCCTTGGCACAAATATGGGTGCTTGAAAACTAATGTAGGTATACAGATGGTCCTCGACTTACGATCACAATTGGGTTGAACATTTTGATTACTAAACAAGACAGTTGGTAAGTGAGTTTTGCCCCATTTGACCACCTTTCTTGCCACAGTTATTAAGTGAATCACTGCAGTTTTTAAGTTAGTAACACAGTTGTTAAATGAATCTGGCTTCCCCATGGACTTTGCTTGTTAGATGGTTGCAGAAGGTGGTCACATGACCCCCCAAGAAATTTATTTATTATTTATTTATTTATTTATATTTAAATTTATATGCCGCCCTTCTCCCCATGGGACTCAGGGCGGCTCACAGCATATTAAAACATTGTACAAAAAGAAATTTTCCCCTGCTAAAAACCAATTAAAATCCAAATATTAGTAGCTGTGGCTCTTTAAAATTGTTTAAAAATTGTCCCTATTTAAAACTCACCTTAGGTCAG
>NW_015398289.1:0-1050 GCF_001527695.2 Protobothrops mucrosquamatus
AGTGGTTAGTAAAGTCAAGTACTTGGGAATTTTTTTGTCCTCCTCTAACATGAAACTTTACCAGAATAACTATGAAAAATTGTGGAAATCAGTACAAAAAGACTTATTAATGTGGAAAAAACTTCAGTTTTCTTTGCTGGGTCGTATTGCGGCCATCAAAATGAACATTTTACCTAAGTTTCTTTTTTTATTTCAGATGTTACCTATTCTAAAAAATGAACTTAATTTGAAAGAATGGCAGAGAGATTTGAATCGTTTCATTTGGGAAGGCAAGAAAGCGAGAGTTAAATTTAAGATTATTCAAGATGTTAGAGAACGTGGAGGACTTAAAGCTCCAAATCTGACACTTTATTATGATTCTTGTGCATTAACATGGACGACGGATTGGATTAATTTGTCTAACAAAAGGATATTGAATGTTGAAGGATGGGATTTGTACTTTGGGTGGCATGCCTACCTTTTTATGCAAAAAAAGATTGATAAAACTTTTAGAAATCATATTATAAGGGCTGCATTGTTAAGAGTTTGGCAAAAGTATTTTTCTAAGTTTGATATTAAACTTCCAACTTGGGTGATACCATCACATATTTTTCTGACTATACCTAGATTTGTGGTGATGGAGGCGCCATCTTATAAAGACTTGTTATATCAGAGTGGTAGTGGTAATTGGTGCCTCAAATCAATAGAAGTTCTGAAACAGAAAAATCCAGACTTTTCCTGGCTTGTATATAGGCAAATTCAAGAGAGATGGCGAATTGATAAAAAAACTGCTTTGTCCATGGAAGATGGGAATTTTTTGAAACAAGTAAGGGACGATGCTAAAGGACATATTAGAAGGATATATAATGTTCTATTAGAATTGGATTCAGAAACTGAGCTAGTTAAAGATTGTATGATTAAATGGGCTCAAAATATAGGAGAAACAATATCTATGGATACCTGGGAGTTGATATGGGTGAGAAATGTGAAATTTACGCAAGCTCAAAATCTACGTGAGAATTTTTATAAAATGTTTTATAGATGGCACATGGATCCTGCAACTATGTCTCG
>NW_015398289.1:4559-7012 GCF_001527695.2 Protobothrops mucrosquamatus
AATAAGTGGCACAATGTACAAAATTACTACTGCATTCTTAATATATATGTCTAAGCTCAGAGAACGAACCTTCACCCTCATATATTTCTAAACCTGGCAAGATTTTTTCTCATGGAATCACTCTTATTTGGTTGCAGAATTTTACAAACAATATCATTTTCCATATAATGCCAATTTTCTCACATTTCCTAATCTTCTCATCCCCACATCCAAGGAAATCTATTAAAAATTGTTCGTAATACCATTAAATGCAGAATATATTTCATTAAGTACTATGGGAAAATGAGGATAGGCTGTATTGTTTAGAAGGGAAGAGTCAGTTCCTTTAAAAAAAAAACCCCAGTCTTGCCAAACAAAAGAAAGTTGTAGGTTTAGATCTCACTCTTTTACTGTACGCCAATCTATATAAAACTGAGTGTCATTCACTGCTAAGAAGTTGGCTGGGAAATTCTGGGAGTTGAAGTTCACAAGTTAGCAAGTTTACTTTTCTAAAGTAAATACGCCTTGACAAGCACTGTGTAACTTATGTAAGGCTATAAACTATGCCATGAGCACTCCTTTAAGTCAGCTCTGAAGTTTACTAATTAATTAATGGAAAACTGTTAATAACTTTATATCTGAAAAAGGACATTTACCCTTGGCTGCACCATAGCAGATAGAGTGATTGGAATCCATCCATACAGGACCAACCATAAAACGTAACACAGAAGGATTCATTGGAAATCATATTTCACTTTTTATAAAGCTTAAAGGCAGAAAATTGTCATTTGTGGAAATAAACAAATAGGATCCAGGAGAAGGGCCTTCTCTGTCATGGCTCAAGCCCTTTGGAACATTTTACCCTGAGGTGAGATTGGCTCCCACCTGTCTGTCCTTCCACAGGAGCATGAAGACCTGGCTCTGCCAGTTGGCAGGGGGTCATAACATCACATTGGAGGTGTGATGTTGCCAATTTCCGTCCCATTCTCCCCCCTCCCGCCGTGCAACCTGTTCTTTTCCTCCCCATCCTTTAACTATATTTTATCTTGATTGGGATTTTTATTTTTATTCCTTTAAAGATATTTGTTAGGATTTTAATGTTTTAATGCTGGAAGCTGCCCAGAGTCATTTGCTAGGAGATGGGCAAAAAATAAATTCAACAATTAATTAAATAAATAAATAACAAACAATCCAATTTTCTCTCAGTCAGAGAAGAATCTGCTTTCAATTAGCAGAACTGCAAGAGATATCTAGGCAACTGATCAAACTAATATATCCAGCACAACTACCATTCTAGGATATTCTGCAAATACATAAGAGAAAGTACATTATAATTCTGTATTAATAGAGAACGTTTATTTGGATAGATCATGCCCATCTGTTAAATAATTTCATTCATAGTTCAGATTACAGAAAGGATCATGTGGTGTCTATTTTCTCTGGTTATATACCTAAAGAAAATTAAGCCTCTTTGGGACTGACCATGCTAATTACCCACAATATTGTTTACCATAGCTATGGAAAGTCCTGTGCATTTTGATATGGGGGTATAGATATTGTAAATTCTTTGAATTCCTACATTATGGTTACACAATTAACTGTTTTTTCAAAAAAAAAAAAAAAAACCTTTGCTGATGTCTGATAAATATCAAATCGTATTTTTCATTGGCTGTATTAAATGATGCATGTGCTTGCTCTCGTCTGGATATAGAACTTGACTGGGAATGTAGTGGGGGAAAACTATATTGGAAATTACTTCACAAATTCAACTTTTTAGATAAAACAGAGAGCAAACCCACACAGGCTTCAGAGGAGACAATAACACTTATAGGTTCTCTACAAACTTCCCGAAATCTGTTCCTTCTCGTTGAATTAGACTCTAACCCACACTGGCTGAGAATACTACAAGTTGTAATCCTATGAAGCCAAATCACGTCTCTCTTGGGCTAAGACTAAGTCGTGACTGGAGATTCCTAGCCGGAGGAAGGGAGGCGTGCCAAAGGTTGATTGACTTAGTCTCTAGGGCAGAAAGGCAAGATCAACCCATCTGTGGATTCTCCATTCATCATGCTGGAGAATACTACAAGTTGTAATCCTATGAAGCCAAATATCTAATATTGCATTACAGCAGTTTGAATGACTCAGTGTTGGGACAGCTTGTTTTTAAAGCTGGATGATTGTTTAGTCACTCCAATGCTGCATGATTCAGTCATATTCTAAGACAACAGCTTATGGCCCCACTTACAGTTTTATGAAAAATAAGTTGAATACATTTTGAAAAGCAAATAACTAATTAGAACTAGTGTTTTCAAAAATATAGGATGTTTTGCAATACATAATTTTGAAGAAAAGTAAAAAATAGTGTTTTTAATGTGCGTGGGAAATGTGGCATTTGTTACCTAGGAAAAGCAAATCAAGCCACTCCCTAAAGTATCTTTTCAAGGACTTGATAAACCATAAAACCTGTTCCGCAC
>NW_015398290.1:0-1899 GCF_001527695.2 Protobothrops mucrosquamatus
AGGAAATGATAAGTTGTAATCCCTATTTAAGCATGAAAGGTGGATGGGTACTTTGGGCCAATCCCCAGGAGGCTGTGAGTTCTAGTCCCACCTTAGGCACAAAAGATGGCTGAGTGACCACGAGTTCTAGTTTTGCTTAGACATCAAAGCCAGCTGGGTGATTTGGGGCCAATCATCAGGAGATGGTGAGTTCTAGTCCCGCCTTTAGGCATGAAAGCCGGTCAGCTGGGTGACTTTGGGTCATTCACTAGGAGATGTGAATTGTAGTCCTGCCTTAGCCATGAAAGTCACTCTCTCTCGGCCCAACCCATTCTCATAGGATGCTTGTAAGGAAAATAGGAGGAGGAGAAAGGAATATTACATATGTTGCCAAGTTTGAAGTTGCCAAGTTTGCAAAAAAAATTTTTTAGACCTTGAAGTTATTGATCATAGTAGAATGTTCTATTACAGGTATCTATTTTTTTTCGGCAACCCCAATTATTTAGGCTGGATTCTAACCTATCTGTCATTTTTTCCCCCCTTCTCACAGTGAAGGCAGTGTTATTGCTTACTTCTTGTCCACGTTCAGTGTGCCTTATGACAAGACCGATGCTCTTGAATACGCCATGGCAAATTTCCAGATTTTAAAAGTAGAGGGAATGGGAAAAGCGCGCAAGCCGCAACTTCGAATTGAGTCTCTTGCTGCTTTTCGTAAGTCTCTCTCTCTCTCTCTCTCTTTTTTTTTGTTCGCCTCTTCCTACACAGATTCCCTCAGCTGTCTAACTTAGTGAAATATTTGCACTAGACCCCAGAGAAGGTTGAACTTTGGGGTGTGTCAAAGCAAAGAAAATGTTTAAAAGGCAACCTTAGTAGAAAAGAAATAACAGAATAAATCTAATACTTATGAAGATATGTCCCAGGATAATGTTGCAGGATCCAGTCTGGGTCAGTCACTGGGACCAGAAATTTAGTCTTCCAAGCTTTTGGACTCATACTGGAGTCCATCCTGAGGGAACATCTCTCTAACAGAATGTGGTATCTAATCTAATATTCCCATTTCTAATGTCTCAGCAATCTGGAGGACTTGAAACTCAACCATGTTGTTTTCTATTTTGCATAAGTAGAGTTGGGCCTGACTGGCTGGGGAATGCTCAGCAAACGCATGGCAAAGGAGAGATTAATCTTGAGAGCCGGCGCCATCATGAGGAAGGGAGAGGCAGTTGCTTTGGGTTGCCAAAGGATGGCCAGAAGTCATACAAGATGCTAAAGAACAGAGATACGTGTATCACATGACTTGCTACTAACTGTCCCCAGTATAATCTTGTAACTTCTAGTGCAGCAGAGAAGATCTCATTGCAAGCTTTTTAATGTACTGGTGGCCCTTGACTTACGACTGCTTGTTTAGTGACCTTTTGCAGTTATGATGGACCTACCCGGAGGCTATTTACAACCCAGATTCAAAATTGAGATAGTTGCTCCCCAGGCCACATGACTGAATTTCTGGCACTTGGAAACCAGGCTGCATTTACGACCATTTGTAGCATCCTGAAGTCATGTGACTTTTTTTTTTACCATGGTTTTGTTTCTGGTTTTCGGCATATCAGCACTCATAGCGAACCGTGGATTCGTTTAACACAGTGGTTCTCAACCTTTTTAATGCCGTGACCCCATAATACAGTTCCCCATGTTGTGGTGACCCCAGGTGCCAGGGGCGTGGCCAAGTGGGTGTGGCCACCAAGTGGGTGTGGCCACCAAGTGGGCGTGGCCACCATGTTGTGGTGACCTCCAACCATAAAATTATTTTCATTGCTATTTCATAACTGTAATTTTGCTACGTTATGAATCGCAATGTAAATATCTGATATGCAGGATGTATTTTCATTTTTACAAATTGAACATAATTAAAGCATAGTGATTATG
>NW_015398290.1:5717-7011 GCF_001527695.2 Protobothrops mucrosquamatus
AATCTGAAATGAATCCCTGGGGAGGGTGGGGCCTTGCTCTGCGCCTGCGCTCTTCACACGCCTCCTGCAGGGCACATTTGGTAAAGTTCGTGCATTCAGGCTGCCGCCAAGCACAGGGAGTAGCACAGCTAAGGAAAAGGGCAAAAAAAAAATGGCGGACGGAGTGGTTTGGCGACCCCCGTGAAATGGTCGTGCGACCTCAAATGGGGTCGCGACCCACAGGTTGAGAACCGCTGGTTTAACAACTGTGACGTTCACTTAATGACTCCTGCAAAAAAGGTCATAAAATGGAGTTGGTCATACAACTGACCCATTTTGTAACTACGACCATGATGGGCAGGCTCCATTATGGTTATAAGTCAAGGATTTCCTATAAGATGTACAAATCCCATCATTCCTTCTACAGCACCGGCCTGACATGGTTGAAAAGAAATCCACAAATTAACTTGGAACGTTCTTGCAATTCCCAGAAAGTTCCATCCCATAATAATGAATTTTGCACACAATATCATATAAATTTGTCCAGCGGTGCAACGGCCTAGAGGTGAAGATGTCCTAAGCAGTGGCAGATGTTTCTATATCAGGGCGCAAAGAGAAAATATCTGTTGTGAACTCTGTGTAGGCATCAGGAAGGGCATCCAGCCAGTAAATGCTCAACTCCATTCAATCAGCCCAACTCCACCCCGAATGAAGGGATTAAAGAGTTGTAAAAAGAAAAAGAAACCATATAAATTTGTCTCAGACTTTCAAAATGTTTTTGACCAGCTCATTTACTAGATTGATCTCATCTATTAAAGACATCAGTGTCTGTTAATGCAAAGCAACCTTGGATGATTTTTAGGAAAGTCCCACAATCAGGATAGTGGTTCCACTTACTCCAATTTTGAGCATCCATTTCTGTGAAAAGCTTTGGCTGTATTTCACCCAAAACAATTGTGTTGGTAGTTTCCCTTTTATGAATTCAGGTTGTCTGCGATTGCCCTATGTTGAAGGTGCAAAATTAAATTCCTCATTATGTTTTAACTTGCAGCTACTGATGAGGATATCATTAAAGCAGCCCGAGTCAGTAAGTAAAATTTGATTTTTATTTTGTTGTTGTTTTTAGTTGCAATAATAATAAATTATGGGATATTTGAATAATTGGAGATTGTTATTGTTTGGGGGTAAATTGGAATATTGATATCGGTAGGAAAAAGCATATTGAAGCTCCAATCCTATCGTCACTTATGTGGGATAAAGGCTTTTGAATTCAGTTGGACATAGAACATAGAACAACAGAATTGGAAGGGAGTTG
>NW_015398291.1:0-2178 GCF_001527695.2 Protobothrops mucrosquamatus
TGCAGTCCAGGGGACTCTTAAGAATCTTCTCCAACACGAGTCATTTGTATACAATTAAGGAAAAGATCTGCACATACTTCACAAGGCTGCAGGGTACAGGCCCACAACACTGGGGTGGTGAAATGTTAGGCCGAGGACAAAGTGGCAGATACCTTCATGCATCTTACAGTTGTGTTTGGAATACGTTGAGGAAAGCAGACGGTTACTTTCTATAAACTGGAATGTGCAAAAATTGACGAGGATCCTGGGAGCTTGCTTAATTTGTTTGTGAATTTTACCATGAATCAAGAGAAGAGGGAAAAGCACGTTGCCAAACTAATAACACTTTTAGAACAGCTCTTCAAATTATTTGCACCTCAAGTTTATCCATTTTGACACATGGACAATTATTGCAATTACTAGCTCACCGATGTATAATGAGGTATTTATGCAGGATAAAAGTATCAAGGGAGACTCATCCCTATATTATCCTCAAAAAAAGTACCAGTTTATTTCACATTCTTATTTCATAATATATAAATACATACATATATATTCCCAAAGGTTGCCAGGCATGATTCATTGACTCTGGCATCTTTGTAGTGTGGCAATACATCTCCCGCTCTTGAATGCTTATCCATCTCAGGCTAATCAAACTGAAAATTGATTTTACCTTCAGGCTTTCCCAAGCAACAGTGATCTTTATCCAAATTGGATTGCAGTCCAAAAATTATTTGGAATGCCAAAAGTCAGCGTTGCAGGGCTTAATCAGACACAATGCCTCTGGATCGCCTGTGTGCTTTTGAGCAACAGAATAACAATGGGTCGGTCTATCTCTCGATTTTAAGAAGATCTGGATCCTAAATCACCCAATGAGTCTAAGCTTCCATAACACAATTGTCTATTCTGGGCAATATCCTCCTCCTGTTGATATCTCAATAGAGAAAGTCAACAGACATTTGCGCACAACTCTGGTTTAGTGTAAGATGGGCAGCTACATCAAAGTTTTGAAAATAAATAAATAAAATATTTCTGTATTGGCATCTGGACTGCTACATTATAACCATCTGGAGTTTTGCATTCCAGATACTTCGTTGTGCTACATAAGATGCTGTCAATATATCATAAGGATATAATCCTTTTTTTAAAAAAATGGAGATGTGAAGCGCAACAAAGATGATTAGGGGGCTGGAGGTTAAAACATACGAGGAACGTTTGCAGGAATTGGGTTTGTCTAGTCTAGTAGAAAGAAGAACTAGGGATGACATGATAGCATGTGGGCAACCTATTTTCCAAAGCACAAGAAAGCAAGATGAGAAACAATGGATGGAAACTAATCAAGGAGAGAAGCAACCTAGAACTAAGGAGAAATTTGTAACACTGAGAACAATCAACCAGTGGAATGGCTTGCCTTCAGTGGTTGTGGGTGCTTCATCACTGGAGGCTTTTTAGAAGAGATTGGCCAACCATCTGTCTGGAATGGTATAGGGTCTCCTGCTTGTGCAGGAGGTTGGACTAGAAGACCTCCAAGGTCCCTTCCAACTCCCCTATGCTGTTCTATTCTGCTCTTTTCTGTTCTGTTCTGAAGAATTGAACCCCAGAACATCTGGATTCAATGCCTTGATCAAGGCATGATCAACCCCTGGCAGTGCTCTTATTGCACGTACATTTTCCATATAGATGTGGACAGTTTTATACTGCAGTTTCCTTAGGCAGAAAATGCTATGAATTGGTTTTGCTCTGGACCTTGTTTTTGATCTCTCCTTTTCAGAGACTTCTGATTTGGTCTAATTGCTTCAATAATTAGACTCTATGCTTGTCATCAGGGCACCACCTTTTTTTTTTTTTTTTTCCAAAAATTTTTTTTATTATTTTCAACATAAGAAGGAAAACAATCATAGGTACATCACAATTAAAAAAAAAAAAAAAAAAAAAAAAACCCCCCACCCCCCACCCGGACTTCCCAAACCAAATCCCAGGATACAATTCATCTAAAAGTAACCTTATATTAATATCCCTAACTCCACAAAGTATAATTCTACATAATAGGTGAAATATATATATATATATCTAAAAACCTAACCTATATTCCACCATTCTATGCTTGTTTTGAATATAAACAATCCATCTTCTCCATATTGATAAAAATTGTTCATTTGAATGATCCTTCAAATAAGCCGAAATCTTTGCCATTTCAGC
>NW_015398291.1:5770-7011 GCF_001527695.2 Protobothrops mucrosquamatus
TCTCACCTACATCGTCCACAAGGGACGACTCGGGAACTCAACTCCTACCTCGGGCAGCTCACCTTTCCCCCTATGCCCAGGGGAGAGGTATCAAGCCGTTTGACAGCTGATGCAGGCTGTCAAAACGGCTTTAACGCAGAAACAGGCGGGAGCAGCAAACAGCTGCGTCCAGCGAAGGCGCCTGCCACCGGAAGTCTCATCAGGGCACCACCTTGATCTGGTGACCCATCAGATATCTTCCCTAAATCATGAAATTTGTGCCTCTGTTTCTGTAACCTTTTGTTCCCATGAGTTTTCCCTAGAAAAGATAGTTATGAAGGAGACCCAAAGCACAGCTCAGAAGTTCCCATTACAGCATCACAGATCAGCTCATTAACAAAAGAAAGTAAAACGAGATGTCTCCTTGATGCAGTTCTTCCACAGTTTTTACATAGCATTGGTATAATTAGTTTACTTCTCATGCGACAACTGAATTCTGATTTTTTTTTACTTTAAAAAAAGTATAGAACATACGTTTAAAAAGGAAAGTGTAGAACTCACGAAAGAGAGCAGAAAAAGGCAACCAAAGTGATCAAGAAGTTACACCAACAATCTTACAAAAGAAAAGGGGACACAGACAAAACACACATTTCAAAAGATAAACAGAAACACAAAAATACAAGTACAACAAGTAGTATGACCTGTTTGAACTTCTCATGGAATTCTGTTTGGCTACTAGAACCAAATGTTAAACTAGAAAGGTCTTTGGTCCAGCCCTATAGAATTCTCTCCTGAAATATTTCAATGATAAGGAAGAATCACAAGAGACAAATGAAAGCATCTCTTTTCAAATGAAACAATGGAATTCATGAATGAGATGTGTTGGTGGCCACTTAAGCAAACCCGTCAAAGAGCTGATGTTTATTCATGGCTCCTCATCATGTTTAACAAGAGAAGAAAGCAATGGAGTATATGGTTTGCTTGTGGCCTTTATGATATCATGCACTTTTAATTTAATTTAGCTCCTTATTAAGGAGTCTTCCTGAGGATTGCAAACATAAGGCTAGATACTTGAAACTATACCTTCTCTCTCAGGTGACCCTCAATGAAAGAATTTCTGTGGATATTGATTTTGCATCAGTCAAGCAATGAAACTTTTCAAGTATGTCTTCCCACTCACATATGGCATCTCATGGCTGCTGGTATATACATTAAATTTTATATATGTATATCAATCAACCTTTGTTGTTGTTAGTTGCGAA
>NW_015398292.1:0-1352 GCF_001527695.2 Protobothrops mucrosquamatus
TTCCTTCTTTTCTTTTTTTCTCCCTCTCTCCCTCCCTCCCTCCCTCCCTCCTTCCTTCCTTCCTCTGGCACAGTGGTTAGAATGGACTCATTGCACGCGAACTCATTGCCCACTGCCAGGAGTTCGATCCTCAACAGCTCAAGGTTGACTCAGCCTTCCATCCTTCCAAGGTCAGTAAAATGAGGACCCAGATTGTTGGGGGCAAATATGCTGACTCTGTAAACCGTTTAGAGAGGGCTGTAAAACACTGTGAAGCAGGATATGTCTATATCCTAGCACTATTGCTAATGTCATCGATGCAATGAACATAAATTTGGGCAAACTCTGGGACACAGTGGAAGACAGAGCGGGGGCTGGTGTGTTATGGTCCATGGAGTCGTGAAGAGTTGGACACGGCTTAGCAACCAAATAACAACAGGATAACAACAGGATAAAAGAATTAGAGTAACAGAAGAACTGAATAACAGAGTTGACAGGAACCTTAGAGGTCTTCTAGTCCAACCCCCTGCCCAAGCAAGAGCCCCTATACCGTTTTAGACAAATGATTGTCCAATCTCTTCTTACAAAGCCTCCAGTGTTGGAGCATTCACAATTTCTGGAGGGAAGCCGTTCCACTGATTAATTGTTCCCACTGTCAGGAAATTTCACCTGAGTTCTAGGTTGCTTCTCTCCTTGATTCGTTTCCATCCGTTGTTTCTTGTCCTGCTTTCAGGTGCTTTGGAGAATAGCTTGACTCCCTCTTCTTTGGGGCAACCCCTGAGATATTAGACTAGACTAGACTAGACTAGACTACACTAGACTAGACTAGACTAGGATAGGATATAGGATATAGGATATAGGATATAGGATATAGGATATAGGATATAGGATATAGAATAGGATAGGATAGGATAGGATAGGATAGGATAGGTTAGGTTAGGATAGGATAGGATATAGGATATAGGATATAGGATATAGGATATAGGATATAGGAATAGAAATAGAAATAGAATAGGATAGGATAGGATAGGATAGGATAGGATAGGATAGGATAGGATAGGATATAGGATATAGAAATAGAATAGAATAGAATAGAATAGAATAGAATAGAATAGAATAGAATAGAATAGAATAGAATAGAATAGAGCTGGAAGGAACCTTGGAGATCTTCTAGTCAGGTTCGCCTGATCCACCAGTTGCGTCCTTTTCTGGACCGGGACGCTCTGCGCACGGTCACTCAAGCTCTCGTCACCTCCCGCCTGGACTATTGCAATGCCCTCTACATGGGGCTCCCTTTGAGGAGCACCCGGAGACTTCAACTGGTCCAGAATGCGGCCGCGCGGGCGGTGTTGGGAGGGACTCGTCGCTCCCAT
>NW_015398292.1:5454-7010 GCF_001527695.2 Protobothrops mucrosquamatus
AAGAAGAAGAAGAAGAAGAAGAAGAAGAAGAAGAAGAAGAAGAAGAAGAAGAAGAAGAAGAAGAAGAAGAAGAAGAAGAAGAAGAAATAAATTTTTATTTATTTTACTCAATTTCAAACAAACAAAAAAGAATATATAGGGTAGTCCTTGAATTACGACCACAATTGGGGGACCAGAATTTCCATTGGCTAAGTGAGGCTATCGTTAAATCAGCCGGGCCTGATTCTACAACCTTTGTTACTGCAGTTGTTAAGAGAAGCACGGCCGTTGTTAAGTGAAACACGTGATCATTAAGCAAATCCTGCTGGCCACGTTCATTGTGTTTGCTAGAAGCTGGCTGGGAAGATCGGAAATGGGGATAATAATGATGATAATAATAAAGTTGGAAGGGACCTTAGAGGTCATCGAGCCCAACCCCCTGCTCAGGCAGGAAACCCTACACCACTTCAGACAAATGGCTGTCCAGTTTTCGTACTTACGACCGTCACAGCATCCCCATGGTCATGTGATCTAAGTTCAGATGCCTGGCAACCGGTTCATATTTAAGACGGTTGCACTGTCCCAGGGTCACGTGATCACCTTTTGCAACCTTCCAACAAGCCAAGTGAACTGGGCAACCAGATTCACTTAACGACCGTGTTCACAAATGTAATGACTGCAGTGATTCACTTAACAGCGGAGTGAAACAAGGTCGTAAAATAGGGCAAAACTCACTTAACGAATGTTTTACTTAAGGACAGAAATGTTGGGCTCAGTTGTGGTCGTAAGATGAGAACTACCTGTATTTCTATGGGTTTATTTTTTTATTTTTCTGAGCAATTTACCCGTTTTTTTCTCCTTTGTTTCTTCCTTTGGAATTCCAAATTGAGATGGGGAGAAGCTAATTCACTTTAAATTGTAATGTTTGCATTCCGCAAAGCAACTGGAGATTCCTACTGGAACCATCACTCAAAAGCTGGTATTACCTGGAATTTTTCATTACAGGTAGTCCTTGACTTACGACCACAAGTGAGCCCAAATTTTCCACTGTTGAGCAAGGCAGTTAAGTGAGTTTTACCCAATTTTACACCCTTAACGACTGTCTCGCTTAGCAACAGAAACGTTGGACTCAATTGTGGTTGTAAGTCAAGGACTACCTTTACTGGTCCTCGTGCACTGTGGCATTTTGTTTTTCAAACACCAGGATAAGCATCCCTGACATGTCAGAATAACAGAGTTGGAAGGGACCTTGGAGATCTTCTAGTCCAACCTCCTACTCAGGCAGGAAAGCCTCTATACCAGGGGTAGGCAACCTTGGCTCTTTTATGACTCGTGGACTTCAACTTCCAGAATTCCTGAGACAGCATAGCTCAGCTTGGAAACCTCTCCCTTTCCCCTCAGCATGGCTGGCTCAGGAATTCTGGGAGTTGAAGTCCACAAGTCATGAAGGGGCCAAAGTTCCCCCATGCTGGCTCAGGAATTCCGGGAGTTGAAGTCCACAAGTCATGAAGGGGCCATAGTTCCCCCATGCTGGCTCAGGAATTCCGGGAGTTGAAGTCCACAAGTCATGAAGGGGC
>NW_015398293.1:0-1556 GCF_001527695.2 Protobothrops mucrosquamatus
CCAGTGTTGGAGCATTCACCGCTTCTGGAGGCAGGTTGTTCCACTGGTTAATTGTTCTAACTGTCAGGAAGTTTCTCCTTAGTTCTAGGTTGCTTCTCTCCTTGATTAGTTTCCATCCGTTGCTTCTTGTCCTGCCTTCAGGCGCCTTGGAGAATAGCTTGACTCCCTCTTCTTTGTGGCAGCCCCTGAGATATTGGAATACTGCTGTCATGTCCCCCCTCGTCCTTCTCTTCATTAAACTAGACATACCCAATTCCAGCACGCCGAGTTTTGGAGGAAACGGGTCCAAGCATCCTTTTAAAGCCCAGATCCCTTTTTTTCCCCTGACTTGAGTCATCAAGACCCCCATCCCTTCTCTCAGACACCTTTGGTGGAGAGAGACAGCCTTAGGGATTGTGGTCAGAGGTCCAGAAGGGGAAGCTTGATCCAGAAAGCTTGCTCCATCAAAAGAAAACCAGGACAAACAGGAGGCTATGAAAGACAATCCAATACGATGCAGCTTAGAGGTTTATTTCCGGGCTACACAACGTAATGGGTCACCTGCAGCTCAAAGTGGTCATGAGAAGAGGCAAACTCTGGATTCCCACATCCCTCCAACCTAGGATTCATGAAACAAGGATATGTTTTCCCTTAACGCTGAGCCACCTATGGTCCCAGGCACAGGACTTGGTAAAGCACTTGGTCCAAAGAGATGAGTTTCCAGGTTTTTTCAGATAGATTCCTATCAGCAAGTCCAACGGCCATCTTCTTTCTCAAGACTGTCTTCTGCGACATCTCTTGCAGATGTCCCAAAGCAACCTATGGAAAGTTCCCTGGGATATCTCTCTCTCTCTTCTTCCTAAGACAGGGCTAGGCAACCTTGGCTCTTTTATGACACATGGACTTCAACTCCCAGAATTCCTGAGCCAGCCATGCTGAGGGGAAAGGGAGAGGTTTCCAAGCTGAGCCATGCTGGCTCAGGAATTCTGGGAGTTGAAGTCCACGAGTCATAAAAGAGCCAAGGTTGCCTAACCCTGGCCTAAGATCTCTGGGACACAGTCTGGGCAGCTGAGCAGAAAAGATGGTTTGCAGTGGCTGTCTCCCATCCTTAGAAACCCTTCCGTGAAGAGATCCATCAGAGCCCCTCGGGCCTTAGAAGGTGGTGAACCTGATCTTCAGATACATTTTAGAGTCCCCAGTTAAGAGGCTGATTCGCCACCAGCTGAAGAGGGTCTTTGCCATCACCTTCTAGGATTACAGCATCCGCTGATTCTGATTTCGTCTGTGGTTCCTTAGTCTCTGGTTCTTTGTCCTTAAGGTCCATAGAGAGAAAGGTGAAAAACACCCTCTGAGTTTATGGACCTGTCAAGCAGAGCGTGATGTCCTGTATCTGAAGTTTTCTATTTTGTTTTGTGTAGTTGATTACCAACAAAAACTGCATTTTCACTCTTGAACAGGGAGTGACCAGACTCTTCTCTTCTTCTCTTCTCTTTTCTCTTCTCCTCTCCCCTCCCCTTCTCTTCCCTTTTCTCTTCTTCTCTCCTCTCCTCTCCCCTCCCCTCCCCTCCTCTTCCCTT
>NW_015398293.1:5511-7010 GCF_001527695.2 Protobothrops mucrosquamatus
GAAATAGATTAAACTAAATTTGTTATATCATGTGAGGAAATAGAGGGGGGAATTTTTATTTTTATTTTTTAAGGTATTAATTTTAGTTTTATATATATGACTTGTTTTGTTATGATTGATTACCCTTTCACCACGGTGTTTTCCTGAGCACTTTGATGTTAAAATTAAAAAAACCAATAAAATGTATATTTAAAAAAAAAAAAAAGAAGAAGACCCTATTGTATTCTTCAGAGTGCCTTTTTTTTCTCTCCAAGTGCACCTTTTTAAAAAAAAACAACATTTATTTACCAGCAGGAGAAATCGTGTGGTTAGGTATAGTTCTTAATTACAAACAGTCCGAGCTGCTAGTTTTTATTCTTCACTTCAGGATACAATTCCACAGCAAGGAAGCCATGAAATGTAATGTAACTATTAAAATTGACATTTTTTTTTAAATTCCCTACAATTGCTATAGGGGTTCTTTTCCCACTTGATGAGAGCTGCTCGCTCACCTTTACAGCCGTAGTTTGCACCGAAGACAATCATTTCATTTAATGAGAAAAATATTTGTATTAGCGTAATATCTTTACAGAAAAATACCCTTCTGGAGTTATAGCATTATACTGAATATTCCAGTACATAATAAATGGACCAGCTCCCCATTGTCCGTCCCCAGCAAATCCTTCCACCCACTCTATCTTACAACATTATCAGTTTTCAGCAATATTCAGAAGCATAATTACCATTTTGCCGATGATGTCTGGATGCAATTTTTGGCAGGAGAGAAAATATGGCGCAATCATTAACAATAATGTTAATCGCGCCTTGAAAGCCGTATCTGAAATAATTAAAAAGCTACTTTGCTGCTTCCAAGTTTAGCTACGCAATAAATCTGAACGCAAAGATCACCTTGCTTTACATTTAGGAAACCTGCTTTATTGGCGTCCTTTATTGATAGTATCCATGACTCCCTAACGGGGCTGCGGGATGTGCTCTTCCTTCTGAATCCAGCTGGGGTTGCATCTGCAGAAGTGAGCAAGGTGAAGAATGATGAGGTCTTTTGTAAGCTTCCCACTCTGTGGATAATTGGAGGGGAGGTCCCAGCAGGCTGGGGAAACACCATCAGAAAGGAGCCAAAGACTAAGGAATAGGGAAGACCAATGTCAATATTTGGTTCAGGAATCAGTTTGAAGGCAATTGGATCCACTCTAAATTAATCTGAGTTTTTGACCTGAAACAAAGATTCAGTTCAGTTTATTGAACCAAACCAGGTGCCTCCAAATCAATTCCAATATCTCAGGGGCTGCCCCAAAGAAGAGGCAGTCAAGCTATTCTCCAAAGCGCCTGAAGGCAGGACAAGAAGCAATGGATGGAAACTAATCAAGGAGAGAAGCAACCTAGAACTAAGGAGAAACTTCCTGACAGTGAGAACAATTAACCAGTGGAACAACCTGCCTCCAGAAGCGGTGAATGCTCCAACACTGGAAGTTTTTAAGAAGAGACTGGACAGCCATTTGTCT
>NW_015398294.1:0-1417 GCF_001527695.2 Protobothrops mucrosquamatus
TTGGAACCGACATTGCTGGCTTGTGGTGCCTTTGTTGTCGTGCGAACTGTAGGATTGGCGAGTAGCTAACAGGCCTTCGATCATTTCCAGATAATTCTGGAAATATATATAGATATAGATGATATAGATATAGATAGATAGATAGATAGATAGATAGATAGATAGATAGATAGATAGATAGATAGATAGATAGATAGATAGATAGATAGATGATAGATAGATAGATAGATAGATAGATAGATAGATAGATAGATAGATAGATAGATAGATGAAGATGGATGAAGATGATGGATAGATAGATAGATAGATAGATATAGATATAGATATAGATATAGATTTTTATTTATTTATTTATTGATTGATTGATTGATTGATTGGGCGATGTCTTTTGTTTCCTACCTGGCACCGGACCCAAAATCCACATTGTATTTTAGACTGGAATCACTTTGAGAATAACTTCATTGTCACTTTAACGCCAGTCCACCTACTTTCCAAATGAGATTTCGTTGCGTAAAAGGGTAACCGCCTCCGATCTTCATTGCGTAAACACGACAAAATTAGAATAATGCTATCTGGTTACAAAAGGTAGCAGCCCCGCTTAGGATTTGGATATATAGGACTGAAACCCTTTTTTTCAAACCCCTCCCCCCCGCCCCCCAAAAATCCCAAATGGTCCTCTGGACCTTGATAATTCGGGTTGATTATTTAAAAAACTAATGCCACCGCCGTGTTATTTTTGAGGTGCCATCGTAGGAATTGAACATAATAATAATAACAACCCTGTTTCGTTTATTTGGGCAATGTTTAACTTGCTGTTCCGTAGGCTCAAGAGGTTTTAAAAAGTAGCCTTAAGACGCACCTATGTGCACACGCAAACACACACAACCAAAACAACAGCGGAGGGCAAGGAGAAATTAAAACCACGGAGCCGACGCCCAAAGTGTAATTCATCTTCCAAAATCTACCTAATTTTTTTTTTTTAAAAAAAAACCCGCACAAAACGGGGGATAAATTGAATTTCTGCGGGGGATAAATTGAATTTCTGCGTCCTGGCTATCGAGGGCTCTCCGAGAGTCCTCCGTACTGAATTATGCCCGTCTTGCACGGCGATGCTAGTTTGAGAGGTGAAAGGGGGGATAAAGGGGTGTCTGGTCTATATCCCAGGGGTCTCCAAACTTAGCAACTTTTAAGACTTTGTGGACTCCAATTCCCAGAATTCCCTCCGCCGGCATGGTGACGTTGGCGCTTTGGTCTTCGAGCTATTTACTTCTGAATCTCTTCTCGGCTATTTTGTTCTTCTCTCTCCCCGTTATGGTGCATTCTTCTGGGTTGGTTCTTTTTGTCCCCCCCCCCTTCCACCCATTGGCCACCTTCTCGCTTCCATTCATGGTCCTCAGGCTCCAGGCCGCCTCATTCT
>NW_015398294.1:5119-7009 GCF_001527695.2 Protobothrops mucrosquamatus
TTCTTCTTCTTCTTCTTCTTCTTCTTCTTCTTCTTCTTCTTCTTCTTCTTCTTCTTCTCCTCCTCCTTCTTCTCCTTCTCCTTCTCCTTCTGCCATATCCGTTATCGGACATTGGCGATCATGTTGGCAATCCTGTTTTTATCAGCAGCCGCACGAAAAAGTGCTGCTGAGTTTTGTCCAAACCAGTCCCTTAGATTTTGAAGCCACAACGTTCTTCTTCTGCCTGGATCTTGTTGGCCTTCGATCTTTCCCTGGAGGATTAAATGGAGTAGGCCGTATTTTTCTGGGTGTCCGAAATATTCAAATTTTCGTTTTTTAATTGTTTTGATGATTTCCCTTGGCTTTCCCAGGCGGCTTATCCCCTCCTCATTTCTGATCTTGTCCACCCAGCTTCTACGTAACAGCCGCCTGTAAATCCACATTTCAAATGCTTCCAGTCTCTTCAGGTGGCCTTCCGTCAGAGACCGACTCTCTACTCCATGGAGCAGGATAGGAAAAAATATAGCATCTGACAAGCCTGATTTTCAGTCTTAGGCTTATGTCGTGACTGCAGAAGACCTTTTTCATTTTGAAGAATGCTGTTCGGGCTTTTTCTATCCTTGTTTTTTCATCAGTGATCATGTCCCAGCTTTCATGTAATTATACAATGTATAATATCCTTTTGTGTGCGGCGTTCGTTCCCGAAATGCATTGTGAGCAGACTAAAAACATTTTCCCACCTTTTAGATTTCCGAGAATTATTTTACAAACTTTTAGGTAGCCAATGGAGAGCGGACGCTACACTTTTGGGGTCCCTTCACCTCTAGAATTGCAGGAAATCAATGCTTTCAATGGGGGGGGGATCCTGAGGGGCTGCAGAAAAAGGGGTTTTGAGCCCACAGGTAGTGTGAGGCCACAATTACACAGCTGCTAACCACCGTCCTGTCTTCCACACCCATTAAGTTTGGTGCCACTCGGAAACGGATATCCTTAATTCCTTGACTTAACGACCACAAAATTTCCATTGCTAAGTGAAACATTTGCTGAGCAAGTTTGGCTCCATTTTACAAGCTTTTTGGGGGTTTTTTTGGCCACTGTTGTTAAGCCAATCCCTCCACTTGTTGGAATTAATAAATGAATCTTGACTTTGATTGCCAGGAGGTCGCAAAAGGGGATCCCACCACCCCCAGGGACACGGCAACCGTCACAACTGTGAAGCGTCTGAATTTTGATCACGTGACCGGGGGGGGGGGAGGAATGCCGCAAAATTGCCTGCCTTTAAATTCAATATCCTAACAGCAAATCTCTCATAATTTTCATTTATAGGATGTGTTTTCGGGAAGAGTCGCTATGAAGTGTTGCTGAATGCTGGGGTCGGCCTGCAACATCGCGACGGGTCGCCTTTGAGATGTAAGTGTGGAAAAACGCTCACTTTTTCCCGGTGCCGTTGTAACTTGGAACGGTCACTAAATGAACTGTTGTTTGTCAAGGACCACTTGTGTTCCGTGGTGCTTTGGGGGCTCCTCCTCCGAGGAATTAAAGGATGGTGTATCTACTGGGGATACTGTGAACGCTGGAAATGACGGGTGGTGGTGGGGGGAACCCAGAAATAGTTGCTACTCCTTCTTGTAAGAGGAATCTCCCCTCTGTTTCCCCCCCCCTTTTTTTTGCTAATAGCTGCTGGATTAGAAGGATCTGAGATCGTTTTAAGTGGTGCCCAGATGTAAAAGTGACATCTGCTGCAGACAAAAGAGAATAAATTGAATTAGGCCGTGAGGCCTTGATTCTCTTGGCGAGCGAAGCCAGAGAAACGTACGCACTTGTCAAGAATGAAAACAAAAGCGCCCGTCCAGAGGCGAAGGGGGTCCCCGTTTGTTTGCTTGTGTCCTGCCTTTATATACTTTTTACAAA
>NW_015398295.1:0-1854 GCF_001527695.2 Protobothrops mucrosquamatus
TCTCTCTCTCTCTCTCTCTCTCTCTCTCTCTCTCTCTCTCTCTCTCTCTCTCTCTCTCTCTCCATAAAGCTACACCTACATTTACACGTACAATTATAATTACAAGTGTAACTATACTTACGTGCATACATGCGTACACATACAGTGTAAAGATGAATGAATGTAACAATACTTATTGTTTCCCAGGTATTAAATGCAGTGGTCAGCTGGAACAATCTGGAAGTTATGTGAAAAGACCTGGAGACTCCCTCTCTATTTCCTGCAAAGGGTCCGGTTTTAACTTTGGAAGCTATGGCATGCATTGGGTGAGACAAGCTCCAGGAAAAGGAAAGGAATGGATTGCAGTTATTTGGTATGATGCCAGTAAGCAAGAACATGCAGAATCTGTCAAGGGACGCTTCACCATCTCCAGGGACAATGCCAAAAGTCTTGTGTATCTGCAAATGAACAGTCTCAAACTAGAGGATATGGCCGTCTATTACTGTACGGGATACACAGTGAGAGAAAGTGAATATGATGCCTACCAAGAACTTTCTCCTCCTCTGAGCAGTTCTCCAAATTGATTCAGTCATAGAAGTTTGGATTTGTGCACTCCAGCTGAGAAACAGCCCATACATTTACATCACAGCAAGTGGAAATATTTCATCTGGAATTAATCTGAACAGAACCTGATTAGCATTTCCCTGGGGGGGGGGGAGAAGGCGGTTTCTTGACAATAGAATGAACCGTGTAGTTTTATTTATACCTTTATTTATATCTCAGGAAGGTATATGGCTCACCGGGAAGCTGAGAATTTTCATAAAATAAATTACCATTGGTGTTTGTCACAGACAAGGTGTCGAGGTATTTAAAATATTTCCTTGAAATGAAAACAAAATGAAGAGGTTTTATTATCATGTTCATCTAAAATCCAAACCAGGGAAAACCTCGTAAATACAAATACAGTTCCAGATCCTTGATTAGCCAATGAAGACTGATCACCTTCTAGTGCAGGGGTCTTCAAACTTGGCCCTTTTATGACTTGTGGACTTCAACTCCCAGAATTACTCAGCCAGGAACACTGGCGGAGGAATTCTGGGAGTTGAGGTCCACAAGTCCTAAAAGGGCCAAATTTGAAGAGCCCTTCTTGTGGACTTCAAATCCCAGAATTCCTCAGTCAGGAACACTGGCAGAGGAATTCTGGGAGTTGAAGTCCACAAATCGTAAAAGGGCCAAGTTTGAAGACCCCTGTTCTAGTGGGATGCTTAAGACCCTTTCCTTCTATTCATCTAAATAGTTTGCTGGAAGAAAATGTAAGATGGTGAAAATGGCTTGAAAATTACAGTTTCATCTTCCCTATTTACAAGGTGATCTATCTTCAGGGGAAAAAAAATAACATGGAATGGAATATTGTCCTTTAGTATCATGGCAGAAGACTGGAAATGAAACTTTAGGGTGAAACTTCTAAACATCCAAACTGCCCATTTCTCCTATTGAGGAAACTCCTGCACCAAAAGAATCTCCTTGGAGAACAAGGAATATGCTTCACCTCCTCATTTTTGACACTGGGGGGCAATGTTGTTACATGAAATTCCAATGTCTGTGTACCTGGTGGGGGTGGGGAAGGAAATAGAAGAAATATGTATATACACGCTCAGCGTTAAGACATATCACATTGAGCAGCTGTGTTTTATAAAATATAAAAGCAAAATTGAATTGTTTTTAGGAATACAAAATTGTTTATTGGTATTTTTCAATCGGCAGAAAATGTTTTTGGTGACATTTTTATTACAATTGCGATTGCTATTATTCTTGCCATTATTGTTTTTGTTGTTGTTGTTGTTGTTGTTGTTTCAATGTGTATGGTTTCCCATC
>NW_015398295.1:4178-7009 GCF_001527695.2 Protobothrops mucrosquamatus
CATTTACTCAAATGAAATCCTTTCAATTGTCCTATGTACTAATAGTTAACCATGTCTCTCTCGATGCGGGTGAAAAAGGAGAGTGCAAAAATTGGCTTGAAACTCAACATTAAGAAAACCAAAATCATGGCATCCGGCCCTCTTAATTCCTGGCAAATAGATGGGGAAGAAAGGGAGGTAGTGGCAGATGTTATCTTCCTGGGCTCCAGGATCACCTCACATGGGGACTGCAGCCAAGAAATTAAAAGACGCTTGCTCCTGGGGAGGAAAGCTATGGCAAATCTAGACAGCATACTAAAAAGCAGAGACATCACCATGCCAACAAAAGTGCGTATAGTCAAGGCCATGGTTTTCCCAGTTGCAATGTATGGGTGTGAAAGTTGAACCATAAGAAAGGCTGAGCGACAAAGAATTGAGGCCTTTGAACTATGGTGCTGGAGAAGACTCCTGCGACTTCCTTGGACTGCAAGGCGTTCAAACCGGTGAGTCCTAGAAGAGATCAACCCCAGCTGCTCTTTAGAAGGCCAGATCCTGGAATTGAAACTCAAATACTTTGGCCACCTAATGAGAAGGAAGGACTCCCTAGAGAAGGGCCTAATGCTGGGAAAGATTGAGGGCAATAGAAGAAGGGGATGACAGAGAATGAGGTGGCTGGATGGAGTCACTGAACAGTAGGCATGAACTTAAATGGACTCCAGAAATGGTAGAGAACAGGAAGACCTGGAGGAACGTTGTCCATGGGATCGCGATGGGTCGGACATGAGTTCGCAATTAACAACAAAAACATGTTCTCAAAATTTGTGGTAAAGAAGTCTATAATTTTAATGGAGATAATGACTATTATATTTATTTTGATACAGATAAAACAATATTCTATTCTAAGGACTATGTACGCGATATATTTGGTATGAGTTTCTGGTTTAATGAACAGAACAGAACAGAACAATAGAATTGGAAGGGACCAGAAGGTCTTCTACTCCAACCCCCTGCTAAGTCAAATGAAGTGATAAGAAGTGATCGAAAGGCGTCCAGTGTACATCGAGATGGAATTGTACTTAGGAACAATTTTACCAGGGACAAACTTTGAAGCTCGTTTATGTTATTCTATGTAGGACTTTTTCCCATCTGCACACTCCCATGGGACAAACAACTTTTTTTTTGCCTGTTTTCATCATCTCAGCCTATCCCTATGAATGAGACAGATGTGAGTTGTCCTCAGCAATAGTGATGTTAAAATAGTATTTTCCTTTTTATTTCAAATTCTGCAAAGGAAAACTCAAGGGTGTTCATTCAGACTTGGCCATCCATTACTTTGGATAAAAGTCTGGCAGGATCCAATCTGGGACACCTATATTTGCCTTCATTTGCAAAAGTTTGGCAACTGAGCACAACTCTTGACAAAGGTCTTAGAGACAGAAATGGCAGGGAAAGTTGAGACAAGAAATGGAGTCCAGGAGATATGTCAATGAAGATTCTCAGTCATCCAGTTAGAGTTGTCAGGATATTGAGTCATGGACTTCTTTTCTTTTTGACTTAAAACCTTTCACTGCTTCTTCAGGTCCAAGTGCCGTGACTCAACTTCCAGGAGACAGGATTATTTTCCTGAGTCAAGGATGAATGGAGAACATTTTTTTCTGGAACTATGATGAAAGGCCCTCAACCTTCATCTGAAAACCATTTTGGACCTTCAAAATATTCTGAGTTGTTTCTTCCCCAGAATTTTATTTTGAATGTTAGATGAAGCTGTATTTCCAACACCTGAGTAAAGAGCTTCTAACATTATATAGAAGGGTTGCCCTCTTTATTATAATCACTATGTAAATTCAGGGAAGGCTTCCTGTTTAAAAATCTCTGCTGAAAAATCTCCAGAAAAAGCTACCTCCCGTGTCATTTGGACCACTTTCCATGCAACAACCATACTGCCTCCCTCCAAAATGAGTAATAGTATAATTCTTCTACTGCAGTTAATTTTCAGTTCATCTCTGTTACCAGGTGATGTTTTCCTCTCTCTCTCTCTCTCTACACATCTACACATACAACTATAATTACAACTGTAACTATACTTAAGTGCATACATGCATACACATACAGTCTAAAGACGAATGAATGTAACAATACTTATTTTTTCCCAGGTATTAAATGCAGTGTTCAGCTGGAACAATCTGGAAGTTATGTGAAAAGACCTGGACAATCCCTCTTTCTTTTCTGCAAAGGGTCCGGTTTTAACTTTGGAAGCTATGGCATGCATTGGGTGAGACAAGCTCCAGGAAAAGGACTGGAATGGATTGCAGTTATTTGGTATGATGCCAGTAAGCAAGAATATGCAGAATCTGTCAAGGGACGCTTCACCATCTCCAGGAACAATGCCAAAAGTCTTCTGTATCTGCAAATGAACAGCCTCAAACCAGAGGACACGGCTGTCTATTACTGTACAAGATACACAGTGAGAGGAAGTGAATCTGAAGCCTACCAAGAACTTTCTCACCCTCTGAGCAGTTCTCCAAATTGATTCAGTCATAGAAGTTTGGATTTGTGCACTCCAACTGAGAAACAGTCCATAGATTTACATCACAGCAAGCGGAAACCAAAATTTGATCTGGAATTAATCTGAAGAGAACCTGATTAGCATTTCTCTGGGGGGAAAGAAGGAAATTTCTTGCCAATAGAATGAACTGCGTAGTTTTAATTATACCTTTATTTATATCTCAGGAAGGTATATGGCTCACCGGGAAGCTGAGAATGTTCATAAAATAAATTACCATTGGTGTTTGTCACAGACAAGGTGTGGAGGTATTTCAAATATTTCCTTGAAATGAAAACAAAATGAAGGG
>NW_015398296.1:0-1122 GCF_001527695.2 Protobothrops mucrosquamatus
ATGACCTATATGATGCTTGCCTGCCCCGAGGGGACCCACACCAACTAGAAGAATGGTACGTCTTGGCAGAGGAAGCAGAGATCGACATATTGAAGAGGCACCGCCGAGGAAAACAATGGAGCCGCTCACCGCCTGAGCTGACACGCGAACCAGTGAAACCATTGGCCACGGCCAAGAAGCAACCGGGGTGTTTCAAGTGTGGGAAAGAAGGGCACCGAGCTGTAGAATGAAGCTCAAGAGCCACCCAACACAACCCAAACAGATCACCGGCCAGTAACTCCGGAAAGCCTCCAGCTAAGCCAAAAGAACCTGCCATGAGAATGATGGAAGCTGTGGAATCCCCCACCTCTGCTCAGCAGGGGGAAAGAACCCCAGCCTACACTGCAGGGCCGGTGGACGCCTCAGATGACAGCTCGGAGGGCGAACCCCTGGTAAGTGGATGCATCGCACCCATCCTCAAGACAGTGACTATATTCATCCCCCCCATGGCCGAAGCCGTGAGGGTGAGAGCATTAATAGACTCTGGCTGCACCTGCTGCCTCATTAGCCCGATGCTAGTGGGGAACCTGGGCATTCCGTCGAGGAGACTGGAACAACCCATCTCATTTGGCCAGTTAGATGGGTCCATAGTAGGGGCGGTGCCAGCTACCCTAGCCACTTTACCAATACACCTCTCCCTGGGCAAACATGAGGAGGACATAACGTTTGTGGTGACCCCAGGCATGGAATGCCCAATGATCTTAGGGATGGAATGGCTACAAAAATGGAACCCCTGGGTGAACTGGAGGACGGCAGAAATCAAATTTCCGAAGGGGGACCCTATGGACTTAAAATCCCAAGGGGGGCTACCAGAATCAAGAACAGAAAAAGCATCCATGGGAGAGGAAAAGGGACTACCAGAAATACCAGAGGAATACAGAGATCTTGCTGAAGTTTTCAGTGAGGAGAGGGCGGATGAGCTCCCCCCCCACCGACCCACAGACTGTGCCATTGAATTCAAACCTGGGGCAAAACTCCCGAAGCCCAGATTATACTCCATGAGCCCAAAGGAGAAGGAGGAAATGGAAAGATTCATAAAGAAAAACCTAGAAAGGGGGTTCATTGAGCCAGCCAAGCCTAAAG
>NW_015398296.1:3893-7009 GCF_001527695.2 Protobothrops mucrosquamatus
CATATGATGAAGGGAAGGGGGTGAACAAAGGGGCTTTATGGCCCTCACTTCCTTCAGCCTACTTCAAAGGGACTGGATGTGGATATCACCAAACGGACTAACAATAACAATGAGGGTCATTAGCTTTCATGTAATCCTTTTGGAAGTCTCCTCCCGGCAATGAGGAAAAGGGGGTGAGAATGTAATGCCTGGGATTGTCTCTGGGAGAAGGGGGTGACGGGGGTGTGGCGTATGGGGGATCCCTTAAAACCTTGAATGGGAGAGCTTGGACCCAAGTCCTGTCTAGAACGCCTGCATCCAGCTTTCTCTTAATAAAGATGCCTGTTGGAAGAAATATTCCAGGAGTTCTGTCTTCTTAAGATGCAAAGTGGGGTGGGTCCTTACAAACTGGGAAGGAAGGGTGAAAGAGTAGTATATAGATTAAAGGATTGTGCAGATGACCCCTGTACAGGGGACTTTGTAGCCGTGGTGGCAAAGTGGTTAGAATGCACCCTTAGAATTTTTTATAACGGGGCATGAAGGAATCAGTGCTCAGTCATTGCAGGGTGCAAAAATGGCTGCCCGCCGTCGCAGCGTTTATTCTTTTATACAGTTTTACAAGCAACAAAAGTTTAACATGGCAATAGCATTTTATTGGTTAAACTCTTTACCAATCCTTAAGAATATAGAAGCCAGAGGCCCAAAACAGGGAGCAGTTGGCTGTAACATCCTGTTGGTGTAAGCTAGCTGATATCAGGCAGGTGAGGTCATTGTACCAGCTTGGGGTATTTTCCCACATTGCCATAGTGATGTGAAGGGAAGAGATAATGTAGAGAGAAGAGGGACACAGGCTTTGGAGGGGGCAGTTTGCTTCTCCCGACCTCTACTTGGCCCCCACCTCTACATCTCACTCTTTTTTGTTTTGTTAGATGAAATATCGTCATAAGAGGGGTTAATAAAAGGATTATAATCAGGAGAGGAGCATCCTTGCAGTTGTTTATACAGGGCCAAAACTTGACTCAGGCAATGTGAGAGAGGATTTGGAGTTAAAAACTCTGATACATATATTACAAAATGAAGGAATACATTGCACAAAACAGCATCCACCAATCAAAATAGCACAAGTTATGACTGAATAATGTAGAATATTTCCCAGTAATCCTGTGGGCAACCAAGCCCAAAGGCTTTCCCACCAAGATCCTAAAGTATCCATTTTCAAATCAGAGGCCAAATTGTGTAAAATATCGACTTGGTGCTGGATGATTCGTCAATTATCAGAAATATTGAAACAACACATTCCCTCAAAATTTTCACAACCCAAATGCTTGTGCAGAAGCAAATAATCGATAGCAGCGCGATTTTGCAAAATAGCTTTTCTCAAATCTTGCAGCTCATGGTTGATTGCTGAAATAGCTGAAGAAGTAGCATTAATTGTTTTTGCTAAATTACATGCAATACCATTAATGTTGAGGTGAGCACGAACAGCAAGTCCTGGCACACCCACTAGAGATATAGCCAATGCTACATATTATGCTTTATTAAGTAAGGCTGTCTCAGAGTCACAAGTGTTATCTAGCATGACCCCATGTCGAGAACGGTTCAAGTGAACTTGGTGTTTGGAAAGCAAAACAGGAATTAGCCGGCTGAGGCAACACTGCGCTTCACTAATATTAGCAGGAATATAATTAAAGGTTTCTTGACCACATGTAAAAAACCATTCTTGCGGTAGCCAAACATGTCCAAAATGAAAGGAAGTCTCTTCAAAAGCTGTGCAGTTTAAAATAGGTGAGCTAATGCGACTACAGTGAGGATTTTTACTTGAAGAAGTACAATTAACTATTTTTGCACATGTTATATTTGCAGGGATTGCTACCACCGGGGTGTGTAAAGCAATAGCATCAGGGGGTGGATAATAAGCAGTAACTCCCCAGCTAGATATAGCCTTATAGTTAAAGTTCCCATTGAATAAAATTGTGCTATAGCCAGTGAAGTTTTGAATTACTGCAGAAGGGGTGCAAACAGGGACTAAACATGTAGAAAGCAAATTTTCCATGTCATATGCTTCAGATAAGCAAAAGACATCATTGTATGTGATGTTAGCCAGCTGCACCCATAGATTTTGCTTCATTCATTGCTCGAATGATTGTTTGGGTGGAATGACAGCTGCTGTTGCCAAAGGGCAGATGTTAATGATCAGACACAAACAAATGATGGCTAAGGAATTTGCAGTTAAAACCGCAAAAATGGTAGCACACAGGTTCTCGGGGGTTTGCTCTACTTGTTGCTGTTGTAGCACTGCCTGTGCTTTGGTGGTCAAGTTCTTCACATCTCCCCATGTCACTGGCCGACTGGCATGTCGGGATCGGATTGGTCACTGTGCCATCTGTAGAGTCATCTTGGCCATTTCTGGGGCTGGATCCAGGGACTGGTGCCACGACATCCTTGGCTGGGCGAACACAACGCACTGGAATCCACAAAGGTCCTGTAGGAGCAAGCACAGCAGCATAGCCTCACCCCCAAGTGATCAGAGGGACCGGTCCCAACCATGCTTTGTCGGGTAAAGCCCGATAATATACCAGAGGGGGAGGCAAGCTTGTTTTCTGTTGAAAGTGTCTCTGATAAGCAGTCAAATTTTGAATGGAAACATTCAATTGGTTTAATGTAAATAATACTTTTTGGACCTGCTGTGTTATCCATGACAAATTGGGCACCCGAGAACCCTCCTTTTTTATTTGTTTGTGAAGGCAGTCCTTAAAGGACCGATTAGCATGTTCCACGATGGCTTGACCTGTGGAATTATAGGGAAGACCATGAGTAAGAACAATATTCCAGGTTGTACAAAATTGTAAAAAAGCCACTGAAGAATAGGCTGGCCCATTATCAGTTTTTAAGGAAGAGGGCTTACCCAAGGCTGTAATAGCTGAAAAAAGATGAGAAATTGAGGTGGACTGGTCACAAGGCATTCCAGAAATTGCTGAGTCTGGAGATAATGCTCTCTCACACTGTCCTTGACTGCTGCAGCCATATTTCACCCATATCCTGTTTTTGCTTTGCTTAGTAGCCAATTCACTATTTTTATCTCTGTGTCAATGTTCAACTGTCTGGTACTTTTCCATACTCTCAGGAATGCTGAGATC
>NW_015398297.1:4901-7009 GCF_001527695.2 Protobothrops mucrosquamatus
TCCTCCTCCTCTTCCTCTGAATTTATTAACAGAAATACAGATTGATGGTTTAGGAAAGTCTAGGTTCAAGTCTAGGACAGAAAATGAAGAGATTTGAAAATCAAGAATTGGATAAAGTGAAAATCTGATCCAATGCCTAATTTTACATTCCTTCTTTCCTACAAGTGCAAAACAAGATTATGGAATACTGTATTCAGCCATGATCCATGTCCATGTTTCTGCCTTCCGTGTTTAACCTTAGGCAATAGATTACCCTAATAACCTCTGTCCAAAAAGAAATGTGGTCAAAATCTGTAGGTATTCATTTTTTCCCAAGATCTTGCAGAGATAGATGTGCTTTAATGTTTTCTTTTAAACATTGGACGATTAAAATGCTGATTTAAAAATGTGAATATGAATTGGGAGAAATATGGGAAAGATAACTATATGGTTCTGGTCAGTGTCCACAAATGAACTCTATACCGAATCTTTTCCTTTTCTGAGAAAAGACCAAGATATACATTCCAAACTCTGTATCAATTTTGGGGGATATTCTGGGGTACTGATTTTGTTTTTCCTCTCTTAAGGAACTTCTCAAAGCGATTCAGTGTCCCAAACTCAAAACAACATGGAAATCCGAGAAGGAGAAGATGCCATTTTGTCTTGTGACTTCAAACCTCTCAGCTCCAATCCGTCCCTTTTTTGGTATCGTCAGTATGGAAACCAAAGACCTGAACACATCCTGACTGCTTACAAATACGGGAATAATCACTTCCAGGAGGGAAGGTTTTCCACCACATTGGTTTTAGGAAGTCCGAATTCAGTTCCTCTGAACATTAGAAGTGTCTCTCTACTGGATGGAGCTGTTTATTTCTGTGTTCTGAACCCCACAGTGAATCATGACTGTAAATAGACTGACACAAAAGTTAACGAAATGAAACCAACCTCACACACTTTACAGAAAATTCTGTAAAAATCCAAAAAAAGGATTTTTTTTCCTGCAGTCATCACCATCATCATGAAAAAGTGGTGGAGAATGGAAAGATTAAGATCCTACCGGACTTTCTAAAAGAAACATATGTATAACGTATTTATTTTTCACCTGGCATATTTGTTTTTCACCTAGCTCCAAAGGAACCATTATGAAGAACTGAAATTGAAGTATTTGGAGACAGAAGAGAGTGAAACACAAGGAAGCAAAATAAGGAAATATAAAGACCGTACAGTAGGGACCAAGTGAATGTCGGAAAGGGAAGAAATAGAGATACCAGTAGTGATGGTTACTTGAGGACAAAATAAGAAAAAGAGCACTTGGTCACAATAAGAATGGACTGGATCTCAACTCTCTCATTACAAATGTCCATTATGTGGAGAAGCACAAATAAATTTAATCTTCATAAAAATAAAGCTGGAAGGGACCTTGGAGGTCTTCTAGCCCAGCCCCCTGCTCAAGCAGGAGAACCTATACCATTTCAGACAAGTGACTGTCCAGTCTCTTCTTAAAGTCGTGGAGCGCCCATGATTTCTGGAGGCAGGCTGTTCCACTGGTTAATTGTCCTTGCTGTCAGGAAGTTTCTCCTTAATTCAAGGTTGCTTCTCTCTTTGATTAATTTTCATCCATTGTTTCTTGTCCTGTCCTATGGTGCTTTGGAAAATAAATTGACCCCCTCCTCTGTGATAGTTAAAAGCATACAAAAAATCATTGAGAAGAGTCTTTATGTAAATAATAATAATAATAATAATAATAATAATAATAATAATAATAATAATAATAATAATAATAATAAAATCTGCTATTACCACTAATTCAAATCCAATGTCTTGTGTTTTTTTTTTAAAAAAAAAAATCTGTGATTTTTAATAAAGAATCTTCAAGATAATTATTCAGAAAGAGTGACAGAAATACAATCTCTGGGCCATTCAGTGTATTTTTATTTATTTATTTATTTTTAAACTTCTATGCCGCCCTTCTCCCCAGAGGGACTCAGGGCGGCTCACAGCATGTTAAAAAACAACACAAAAAAACATTTCCCCTATAAAACCAATTAAAAAGCAAATATATTAATAGCTGTGTCATATTTAAAATCTTTAAAAATTTTTAAAAATTATTCCCTATTTAAAATTCACCC
>NW_015398298.1:0-2159 GCF_001527695.2 Protobothrops mucrosquamatus
ATTGCTCTTAATATTCTAGCAATATGGAATTTCATGTCCTTTTATGGTGCAATAAAACATATGTTTGCTTTTACACAATTTTCCCTCCATATTTCCCAAGTGACATACCTTTCTGTACCTAGGGCAGTGGTTCTCAACCTATGGGTCGCGACCCCATTTGGGGTCGATCAACCATTTCACGGGGGTCGCCAAGCAAGGCTGTCCGCCACTTTTCCCCCTTTTCCGGCAGGTGCCTTACCTCCCTTGAGCTGGGCCAGCTGGTGGTCGGCTTGCTCCGTCTCTGCCACTTGCCAGCTACGCCTCGGCCGGCGCAGGGGCCGGAACCACGCATGCGTGGCACTTCCGGGCAGGGAAAGTCCTCGACTTATGACCGGTTGGGTAGTCCTTGACTTACGACCGGTTTAGTCCTCAACTTACGACCGGTTTAGTCCTCGACTTACGACCGGTTGGGGGTTGCGGCATTAAAAAGGTTGAGAACCACTGGTTTAGGGTCTATTAAAATATATTAAAACAGGAAAAGCATTAAACAAAAATCAATAAGTAGCATTACAAAGTGTTTGCTTCAATTCCATTTGGAATTTATGACACAGAATTGGCACAATGTTAATGATGATAGAAAGCAGAGCTGATTGTTGATTGTTGACATGAAAAATACTTATGGTGCCCCTATGATGACCCCCTAAAGTTGGGAAGTGAACTAAGGAGAAATAGTGGTTCTATAAGGAATACCTAAACATTCTTTTATTTGGGGACAGTAACCTCAGTTGATTCCTTTTGCAGTCCTGACTTCTGTTGATGCATGAATTGTGATGCTATTTGCTTTGATTGCAAAGTTGTGTTGATGTCTTATTGCCAACTTTCTCCTAGACTGCATTGTAACAAAGGAGGTCAAAAGTAGAGTGATTCAAAAAGTAGTGTTCTTAGGTGGGAGCCCCATGAGCAATACCCTCAAATAGCATGCACACTGTATGGAAAGGACAAATCCACATGTGAAGTCATTGCACATTGAAGCTTAGACCTTTACAGTATAGAAAAAGATTGGAATGAAAATTGAGTCATGCTAAACCATTTCCCTAAACTCAATGATTTTTTTTTAAAAAATCATTGTTGTATACTGCCCAGATTCACAATTTGATGAGGTGGGTAGCCATAAAAATATGATAAATAAAACTGTTTCCTTAGTTCTCACTTTACTCTTATATTTAAACTGGCAACCACACAAATATCTGATCAAAAGAAGCCAATTAATATACTTGTGCTTTCTAAGCAAGAAATGGAGTAACAAAACATTAAATGAGAAGCTTAAGTCCATTGCAACTTTACTTAAAGGTTTATGGACTTTGATATATAACCTGATATATTGTTTAACAATGGAAAGTTAAATACTCTTTCTGATGCATTTCAAATCATGAAGAGCATTATCGGTAGCTTCAGTTTATTCTATGTTTACCTTTAAGTGATAATAATTTTACTATCTTCTGTTAAACATGGAAATCAAATTCTCTTCTTATAGAGGCATTATAATATGCAAAGCTGAGATTAGACACTGAGAAATTGAATTAACCACTAAGAAGTATTCAAAATCTTGGCATTGTGAAGAACCATAAATGCACTGAAGATCAAAAATTAAGCTTTCTCTTTAATATGATTTGGAAACGTCTTAGGATTCCATGTGAATTGTTACTGTTAATATAAATATGCAGTGTGTAATGGCGAAAAGTCTAGGGAGAGCCTATTTGGTTTAGTGGTTAAGACACCAGGCTAAAAACCAAGAGACTTTGATTTCTAGTCCTGCCTTAGGCAGGAAAACTGGCTGGGTGACTTGGGGTTAGTTGCTTGCTCGACGCAAAATGTGAGGCTCAGGCACAAGCTGGTGGGTCAGTTCTTGTTGCAATCAATGGATCAACACACTCCATTGATCTGGAAAAAAAGCATATCCTGTACTTATGGGGAAAACACTAGGAAGGAAGGAAGAAAAAAGAAAAAATGGCAAAAAGTCTAAGTTTAACACAAGCATAAATCTTTTTCTAAATTATCATACCTGGAGTCAAGTCAGTGGCTTCGTTGCTTTTACAAAACCTGCAAATACGGGCAGAGATCTTAAATGTGTTTTCATCCCACCTGGGATAATATCCCTCATGCATTTCAATACTCCGGAT
>NW_015398298.1:4895-7008 GCF_001527695.2 Protobothrops mucrosquamatus
GAAGGCTGGAAAAATGTTATGATTTAAATATTGAATTAGGTTTTGGGGATCTTGGGAGCCTGTGGCCCTTTAAATGTTTAAAGGAGGTCAGTGTTGAAGAAAAAGTCGAGAACCACTGTTGTATCAAATTTACAAACTTCTGATTTTTACTATACACAGTGATAAAGATTTTTGATCCTGTGATGTGTAAAAATCATAATTGTGATTTAAGGTTACCAGGAACCTTCTCCTTGTTGATTGCTAGCAAAGATATTCTTTTCCTTACTGATGTTCTTCCTTTTTGGAAATGGCAATGCTGGTAATGAAATTGTCCATTAGATGTATCTAGAATTATTCCCTTTAAAAATCCATATGTTGCCCACGGATTTCGTTGCAGCATCTTTCACCTCCTTATTCCTCAGACTGTAGATGAGAGGGTTGAACATGGAGACCACAACTGTGTAGAACAATGAGGCCCATTTATCTTGGTCCATGGAGTAGCTGGAGCTGGGCCGAAAGTACATGAAGAGTACTGTCCCGTGGAATATGCCAACAGCTGTCAGGTGAGAGCTGCAGGTGGAAAACGCTTTCTGCCTGCCCTCAGCAGAGCACATTCTCAGGACTGTACTCAAAATATAAGCATAGGATACAAGAATCATAGCTATGCTGCTTACTTCAACAAAGCTACCAATGACAATTATCACTATTTCACTGATGTATGTATCTGAACAGGAGATCATTAAGAGTGGAGGTATGTCACAGAAGAAATGATTAATAACATTTGACCGGCAGAATATCAGTCGAAATATTAAGGATGTGTATATTGTTGCATCCATTAGGCCTATGCAATATGCAACAGCAATCATTTGTTGGCAGACCTTTTTGGACATGATAGCCGGATAAAGAAGTGGATTGCAGATGGCCACATATCTGTCATAGGCCATCATAACCAACAAAACACACCCTGTATCTCCAAATGTAGCAATCAGAAAGAGCTGTGTAGCACAAACATTGAATGAAATTGTTTTTCCTTCAACCAACAAGTCAATCAGCATTTTTGGAGAAATGGCTGAAGAGCAGCAGAGATCAACAAAGGAGAGGTTGCTCAGGAAGTAATACATGGGTTTGTGGAGTTGGGTGTTAGTGGAAATCAACAAAATCATCCCAACATTCCCTAAGACAGAGATGGCATAAACAAAGAGGAAGATCGTAAAAAGTAAAAGCTGTATTCTGGGATTGCCTGTGAATCCCTGAAGAATGAATTCAGTAATGACAGATTCATTTTTGTTGTCCATGATTTTTCTCTGTGGGCACTGGGTTCATGATATTAGCTGATCCTGAAATGCCTTTCTGATCCTAGTTGATGAAAATTCAATATGAAGCATGGTATATACAAACTCATTTACAAACTGCCATATAAGTGAAGGCTGTGGAATAATATACCACAATACTACTATATCTATTGCTGTAAACTATATGTTGAACTGTAATGTATTTCTAGCTTGTGGAATACCTATTTCCCCCTCCCCAATTTAGAAACCTTCCACTATATTCTGGAAAAGGGGACTTAATGCTAGATTCCTGTTTATTTCAAATCCCTTTTCAGTAGAGTAGAAGTTGACCAGAAATATAGTAGGTGAATTTCCCATCCAATTCATTCCCCCCTTTTATTGTTTAGGGTCTATTAAAATATATTAAAACAGGAAAAGCATTAAACAAAAATCAATAAGTAGCATTACAGAGTGTTTGCTTCAATTACATTTGGAGTTTATGACATAATATTGGCACAATGTTAATGATGATAGAAAGCAGAGCTGATTGTTGATTGTTGACATGAAAAATACTTATGGTGCCCCTATGATGACCCCCTAAAGTTGGGAAGTGAACTAAGGAGAAATAGTGGTTCTATAAGGAATACCTAAAATTTCTTTTATTTGGGGACAGTAACCTCGGTTGATTCCTTTTGCAGTCCTGACTTCCATTGATGGATGAATTTTGATGCTATTTGCTTTGATTGCAAAGTTGTGTTGATGTCTTATTGCCAACTTTCTCCTAGACTGCATTGTAACAAAGGAGGTCAAAAGTAGAGTGATTCAAAAAGTAGTGTTCTTAGGTGAGAGACCCATGAGCAATA
>NW_015398299.1:0-1484 GCF_001527695.2 Protobothrops mucrosquamatus
CCTGTAAGGAGCAAATAATAGGTAACACGTTTCTAATGTGCAATAATTACAGGTTTAAATAGTTGGAACAATCAGTGTTCAGTGATTTCATTATTAGATGGCACTGTAATTTATGCTAATCCTGATAACAGTTCCAGATGAGAAGGGTTCAGATACGTCTTGCAATTATTTACCCTCTGTATTTCTGAAACAATAGAAGTAATTTGTAAAAAAAAAATGAATTAATGGGGATTTCATTTACTTTGCTAGGAAACACATGTAACTAGCTTTGACAACAGCTAAAAAAATTAAATTTGTTCTCCCTCCCCTATGCTCTTGAATTCTCCTCCCCCTATAGTGTGACTAGAAATTATGGCACTTCCTCAAAGCTCAATTTTCAATCCATTTTTACCTCCCAAACCATTTTAAAGCTGACCTTGCGCTGGCCTTGAAATACTGAGAGCCAGCTGGGAATTCCATGAACCAATCAGGTCCCTTCTCAGCTGACTGATTGGCGAAGACTTTTTTTTTTTAACGAATCAAATGATATACTGCTTCCTAAATGTCCAAGAGCCAAAATTCCATCACTCACACTCTACACATAGAGAAAAAAGATAATAATTTCTAGCATTCCTTTCTCTACTGAAAGAAACTATTTGTAGCTCAGGGTAGAAATGAAGAATCCTTGGTGTCCTTGGTGAGCTTGTTTGTTTCCTTGCAGACCTTTCATTACCCAAACTAGGTAACATCATCAGTGCTAGTAAGGAGTGGAGTGAACAAACACCACTCCCTGCCAGTCCTGATGATATTACCTAGTTTGGGTAGTGAAATGTCTGCAAGAAAATAACCAAGCTCAGAGAGCACCAAGGATCCCCTCATTCCTTTCCCTGTAAATTGGATGCATTTTGCTTATGTAAGCAAGGAAAATCAAGCTAGTGGGTGGTGGTTTTTTTTTTTTGACAAGGACTGTGAACTTGCCTAAAAAGGGGTTAGAAAGATTAAGAGCAAGTGACAAGAAATAAATGAGATAGGGTTTTGTATGTTTCTGTCGGAACAAGAGAGTATTTGACCAGGAGAATTATGATTAGGTTCATTGGTAGGGCTGTGTTCTCTAGCCTAGATAGTTTGCAGTGGATGCTGAATAAGATTTTATTTGTGCCTTATTGCTGGGAGACCTGATAAAGAAGGAGCAAGAGATTAATTAACAGATATCATTGATAACACTGGTATCAGTGATAACAATGATAACTAATATCAGTGTTGCAAAAAAAAATAGTCTGGTTTTGTTTATTTTAAATAAATAAATAAATCCCATGCACCGCCTGCCCCACCACATACATCGGACAAACCAACAGAAGAATAAATGCACGCATTGAAGAACACAAGAACTCAGTCAGAAAAGAGGAACCAACTTCTTCCCTGGTCCAACACCTTAAAGCCACAGGACATAAAATTGACTTTAAAAAGACCAGAACTATCGCCAAAACTGAACACTTTAACAACAG
>NW_015398299.1:2020-7007 GCF_001527695.2 Protobothrops mucrosquamatus
GAAAAGAGGAACCAACTTCTTCCCTGGTCCAACACCTTAAAGCCACAGGACATAAAATTGACTTTAAAAAGACCAGAACTATCGCCAAAACTGAACACTTTAACAACAGAATAATCAGAGAAGCCATCGAGATAGAAAAACGCCCACACAGCATGAATAAACGAGATGATACCTCCCGCCTACCAGCCACTTGGAAACCCGCCCTTATTGGCAAATGAGTTCCTAACACAAAGAAGGACACCAGACCCACACTCACGAAAACCACACAGGATGTCACCACCACACATCCATGCAAAAAGCAAACCCAAACCCACACAGATAATGAGGCACAACCACAAACTAGAAGCCAGTCCACAGCTGCATCATTAGCCACTTTAACCCCCCCCAATCCATACATGAAGCAAACTGACACCCACCATAAAGATGTGGCACGACCACGAACACGAAGCCAAACAACAGCAACGCAGTTCACCATCTCAAATCCCCCTGCAACTCAGACTAACCCAAGCACAACAAAGCCCCCACCCAAACAGAACACTCCCCCAGCCAATCAGAGCACAGCCAAGCCCCTTAACCAATCAGAACACATCTCCACCCAATCAGAACACAGCCAAGCTCCCACCCAATCAGTTCAAACCCCACTGGCAGTTAAAAGGAAGAAACAGCTGCGATCTCACATTACTCCTAGAAGCACGAAGCTGAAAACACCAGTCTGAAGATGACGAATGTGACTTCGTCGAAACGTCACCAAGACACTTCCAATTTTACGCGGGAGAAAACCCGAATAACCAAAGACCTACACACACACACACACACACACACACACACACACACACACATATAGATATATAGATATATAAAATAAAAAGTAATAAAAAGTAAAGTGGAAATCACAATTACATTATAATTATGATGTATGAATGCTCCTGCCAAATATTTAGACTTTCTTCAGGCTAGGTCAGCTCAGTTTATGCTATTTTCACAAAACAGACACCTTCCTATATTTCTTTTAAGCCTATTGTAATAGTTTTAATTTTATTTGAATTTCAAACTATATTACTATTTTTTTTCATTGTTTAAGCACAGCAACAGCAAAAATATTTACCTCTATAATTTAGAGCTACCACTGATGTTCAGAGAGCATAAAATATGTGCTACAAATAAGAAAAAAATGATATGGGACTGAATAGACAAAAATCCTGCTTCTTATCTAATTTCCTAAAAGCCCTATATCCTCTCTCACTTTCTTTCCTTTCCAACTACTTTTTTTTGTGCTTATGCAAATGTCTTTGAAGCACAGTTGTTCTTTGCTTGATAATGGAAAAAGCTGAAGCTATCCAGAATGGGCGAATGCCCCTTCCAAAGCTTCAGTCTTTCTTACTTCTTCCTCTTGTGCCATATCCGTTATCGGACGTTGGCGATCATGTTGGCGATCCTGTTTTTATCAGCAGCCGCACAAAAAAGTGCTGCTGAGTTTTGTTCAAACCAATCCCTTAGATTTTGAAGCCACGATATTCTTCTTCTGCCTGGACCTCGTTTGCCTTCTATCTTTTCCTGGAGGATTAAATGGAGTATGCAGTATTTTTCTGGGTGTCGCATCACATGTCTGAAATACTCTAATTTTTGTTTTTTAATTGTTTTGATGATTTCCCTTGGCTTTCCCAGGAGGCTTATCACCTCCTCATTTCTGATCTTGTCAACCCAGCTTATACGTAACAGCCGCCTGTAAATCCACATTTCAAATGCTTCTAGTCTCTTCATGTGGCCTTCTGTCAGAGACCAACTCTCTACTCCATAGAGCAGGATAGAAAAAATATAAGATCCGACAAGCCTGATTTTCAGTCTTAGGCTTATGTCGTGACTGCAGAAGACCTTTTTCATTTTGAAGAATGCTGTTCAGGCTTTTTCTATCATTGTCTTTACTTCAATGGTCATGTCTCAGCTTTCATGTAAATTAGAAGCGAGGTGCGTGATCCTTTCAACTTTTTCTAGTGGTTTTCCTTCTGAATTTATTGGTGGTAAATTAACGGGTTGTTTGCTGACAACCATGATCTTGGTTTTTGAGGTGTTAAGCTTCAAGCCGTATTTTTCAGATATTTCAATTGTCTTTCTTTAGACTGGGCCAATTCAGTTCATGTTATTTTCAAGAAACAGGCAGCTTCTTGTACATAACCAAATGCATCTTGGCATTTCCAAGATGGATGAAGAGCCATTTTCCTCTTGGAAATGCACAATTCTACCAACACCATCCCTTTATCAGTACCTTCAGTTGTCTCCTGCACCCCATGAAGCCTACCTGTTTTCTATGGGAGAGATATCTCAGCACACCTCTTGCCTCCCATTACATGTGGTTAATTCCAGTATTTTGCCTCACTTGATACCAGGGCATTGAGCATCTGCAATAGCCTCTTCCTGCCTCTTGACGTTTCTCATCTCACCCCACATTTTTTTTGAAGGCTGCCATATCCTGGCCCTAGTTTATTCTTTGGTTTCACTTCATCTGGCTTCATTCTCCATCTCACCTTTCAGAAATGTAGACTTGCAGTTACTGAGAAAAAAAATCTGTATTGGGGCTAGCAGTCATTTGGAAGGGTGTGTGCAAGTTTAGAGCCATTCCAAGATTCTCATGGTGCTTCAGCAACCAATAGTCTTTACATTTTTTAAAATAAATAATCTGTTACTTGTCAACCCTCTTGCAGAAGCCTCCAGGAAGAGGGAGTTTAGGGTTTTTTGCAGATTGTGAAACAATACATGCATGGATCATGGCTCAAGAAGGAAGAAATCAGCAGTATGTTATTTCATTTAGTTTTGGGTAGAAGAATGGTTAGTTTATGTCTCAGATTCAGATACACAGGAGATGTAGAAGGGTGGGACCAACAAAGGATATTGGTTTATTGGCTACTTGCAGCCATCAAGTATGCTAATTGGTTAGTATGCAATGCAAACTAAGGATGCTAAAACAGAAATTCAAAAAACATATACAGACACCCTTTAAAACAGTACTATGAATTTCAGAATAATTAAAAAACAAAGTTAGCATGAGCATGTTCAGATTTCATCTAGACCCCATACTCTGTAAAAGTACAGAGAGTAGATAGGCTAGTAATGTGGAAAGCAGCCTGATTTAGATTGTCTTATTTTTGCTAAGTAAGAGGTGTCAACACTGGCTTTCTCTTTCACAGCTAACGACACTTCAATGAACTGTGTAGGTCACAGGCTTGTTCTGCCTTCCCCACCTCACACCCACAATTTTGCTGCAAGTCTCTTTGTCCAGTGAATCATACATAGCTACGTGCCTGTGAAAGAGGAAACTGAGGAGTTCATCAGAGTACAGAACTCCAGAAAAAAAAAATAGTCCTTTATGGAGCAATCTCTTCCAGGATGTGTCTGACAAGGACAACGGAGCTTGACCCTTCATGCTTTATTTCATTTCCTCAGTGATGGAATTTCATGCTTGAAAATGCCAGCTGGATTCCTGGTTGAATGACTACCATATCAATAACAAAAGAAAGATCAAACAGGTTTTGGATGTTTTTTTTTCTGGATCCTTATTTTTGTATATTATTAAATTCTAGTTGCTGAACAGAATAGACTGTCCTTTTCGTGATCTAAAATTAACGATGACTAAGGTGTTTTTTTTTTAAAAAAATACTTAACAAAAGTGTATGCCACTTCAATTGTAGAGTATAAGCAGCTTACAACTAACACAGTAAAATCACAATAAAATAACAACCAATGATTATCAACTCAGCAGCTCAGGTAGCAGGATCATAACCCTCTCACAAAACTTCACCAGATAATAAAAACTTAATTTAGAGTTAACACTAAGAATCAATCCCCAAAGGCTCTGTGGAAGGACAGTGTCCTCTTAAATATTACCAGGAAGGGAGATATTTTAAGATGGGATGGGAGGAGAATAGAATATTCCAGAAGGTGGAGGCCATAATAAAGATACAAATGTGGCCATACCTGCTCCTGTTCATGGTCAAGTAGGCAACTGTATTTTGCATCAGTTGTAGTTTCTACCAGTGTGGTATTTAAGGGCAGCCCATATTGAATACATTGCAGTAGTCCAATGGCAAGATGGCAAGGGCTTGAATGATTATTGCTAGCTCATTCTACTCAAAGTACAGCTGAAATGGCTGAGAATAGTTTTCCCAGTTAGCTTCCTTAGCAGGGCCATGCATCTAGGAGGATCTCAAGATTTTGGACCAGTGCCTTTTAAAGAACCACAAACCCTAAATTGGTCTTTCACCAGCTTGCTTCTTCTCATCTAGTGTCTTACATACTCCAAATACAGGGCTAAATCTTCTACTATATCTGCTCTCTGACAATTGGAACGAACGAGGAAGGGTTCATCTCACAAAGATCCTGTCTATCTCATTGCAATCTACAGGCCCAAATGAATCCCAGATAATATTATAAGATGGTATCCGTGTCAATGTAGCTATTATTCAATTCTGAGTGAATATGAAAGATTTTATCCTCAAAATGTTTCAGTTTGAAACACAATACTATAAAATAAAATGGACACTGACCATTATATTCATTATTTAAACAGCAAATCAAGTTCCCCTCCCCACATCTGTATATTTTTAGTGTGTCTTTCTCAAGTTAAGTAGTAATTACAATATTTTCTATGACTAACAATGAACTTAAAAAGGAAACAGAAAGGCTGCAATGGATTTTCCGTAGTTCTTATGAAGTTACACAAATCACAATAACTTTGCTTTAGAGATCCTGCTGATGTTGAGGCACTTGGCTCCTATTCTGTTGTTTGGGCTCACGTCCAAGGTTGAATCATGTCCAGGAGTTTTCTTGAGAATTTGGGAGTCACCATGAACTTTTGTGCTCCTTTTTTATCCAGTAAGAAGGAATCTCCTTTTAACAAAAACAAGACATTAATAGCTCAGGAAAGATATCTGATTGTGGAAAAAAGAAACATCACGTGATACATTTTGAGAAGCTAAAATGAGAAATAGGTTGA
>NW_015398300.1:0-1223 GCF_001527695.2 Protobothrops mucrosquamatus
TTTTGGCATACTTATCACCCTGATCTTCGTGGACTATAAATACCTACTGAACTCTGACTTTTAATCTTAAAAACTATTTGGAGAGAAAGAAAAATCTGACTTTTGGCTATGTGAGGCTGGGAGAGAGCTTTGGATTGTTTTTAGGGTGGTTGAATATTTTGAACACTTTGAACATTGTGGATTGTAACTTGGCTTGACTAACAATTTTTGGATACCAGAGCAGAAGGACTATTATAAAACATTGCTTTTAGTGCTGGACTCATATCTTGGAACCTATTGGATTATAAAGGCTATATATAAAGACCAGAAAAACTAAATGAAACTTTGTTCTATTGCCATTAAGATTGGTGATATTAGATAAGACTTGTATTTGGAGATCACAAAAGTTTTGACAGAATATCTGGAGGGGGGAAACAAAATGGAGGCCTTAGACCCAGCTAAAAATGCATGAAATATACCCAACACCTCCATTTGTAGCCCCCAGTCAGGTTTAAGAAGGAGCTGCAGGAGTGACGCTTCAAGAAAAAATAAATACTTTTCAGAAGGAAATATATTCTATGCTACAATTAATTCACCAGACAATTGTTTCACATAAAGAAGAAACAGAAAGAAATTATGATGAGAATAAAAACAATTTAGTTAAGATAAATGAGCAAATCTCTAATTTAAATCTACAACTAGAAAGTTCCCAGACAATGACTATAAAGTATGAACAAGCAACCCAGAAAACAGAAGATGAATCAGAGGAAATTGATTTAAAGACAGAAGATATAAAAGAAAGGAAATACAAACTGCCACAGACAAATAAACTCAGCTATAATAATGAAAATGGACACTTTACCCCCTAGGTCTGCAAAATACACTTGAGGTCAAGAAAGAAGATTTTTAAAAATGGACTATAGAGATGTTAGGGGAAATGTCAGAAATTGGGAGACAAAAAATGAAAAGCTGAGGGAGAAGAAAAGTGGGAGTTGCTTAAGGATAATAAATGGGAGGAATTCCTCCTCAAAAATATCTTACATAAATTGTCTTCCTCATTCCAAGCAATTCTCACAAAAACAGGAAAAATTCTTTGGCAATTTAATTGCCTTGGCCTGGAAAGCTACTTGGCAAAGGAAGAAAGCTAGAGTTAGACTTAAAAAATAGAAGATTTGACCTACCAGAGGGGACATTATATGATTAAATATTTGTTTGAATATGATTAAAAGAATGGATAACCCTTA
>NW_015398300.1:5323-7006 GCF_001527695.2 Protobothrops mucrosquamatus
AGACAAACACAACATCATGGAAAGACAGCAAAAAGAGAGGTTGTTGGGACTTGTCCATACCACTTTAGAAAGTGCCTTTCAGGTGAAGGTAGTAATCCTGGTTTCATGGTTCCGATAGATGAGGCCAGTAAAAAGAACTCCAAGGCAAAAAAGATTCCGGCACGATCAAAAGTGAAACCAAGACTGAAGCTTTCCCCCCACAGGTTACAATGTTACAAAGTTGAACTTCCCAATCCAATGATGTGTCATAAATCACATTCCCCAATTAATTACTTGTGCAGGCTTTCTAATGGAAGCCTTAGCTTGCCAAAATGCAATCAGCAATGACCTTGGTTCCCATAGAACAATTTATTGTTTTGACTAAGTTAGAAAATACTCATCCCTCCTCCCAAATCCATGGCTACTGAAAATGAAGGGAAAATGGCTTCAGCCAAATTAATTTGTAGTGTTGAACGTGGTTTCAGATGAAGCCCAGCACCTTCCAAAAGCGTAGTCCCAGAATATTAATTATTACTGATCTACCTTTGCGAAGAAAGTTTCCTTTGCTGAAATCGAGGATATCAGAAGGCATGAATGTGTAGTTTGCTCTAGAATCCATTTTCATGTTATCAAACGTAGCTTTATCCACCACATCATCCATCTCCTTTTCAGTTAGTTTTTTTCCTAGGAAGTTGCATATTTTCAGTACAGACCTTCTCAGATCCTGCAATTTGATAGAGCTTTATATTAGGTCATCCACAGCAATGGAGAAAAGATGGAAACGTTTGTTGAGATCTCACATATCATTGCTGCCACTCAGTCCCCCAACCTTTAATTCTTTCTTTTCTTACTGAAAAAATTACCCTGATTAAATCATTTGTGTTTATTTTTTTTAATGAAAACATAGATCTAAGAAGCAATATCAATGAATTAAACAAAAAAATGTTGCTTTAAGACTTTTGGTAAATTTTTTCAATGGCAAGTTTGAGAAACATTTTTAGTTGACAATATATTGATGTGCCATAATTTCCCTAAGATTCAGACTCTTCTGTTGTTAGCAATCTTGGCTGCATCAGAGGCTGGCCAGTTCCCAGGCCGGGCTAAAAAAAAAAAAAGCCTTGGCCTTTCTTAAAAATGCAGTTGAGTTGAGTCAATCTCTTCTCAGCCAAAACAGGAAAATATTATGAGAGACTTTGACTAAGCTTTGGCTAATTAAAGATACTTAGTTGGATTTCCCTTATCTACTAAGTAAGTCTATGAAAAATTAGATCAACTTTGTTTTGCCAGACTTGTTTACAACAGATGCATCCTGTGAATTCTAGCATGACAAGCCAAGTGCTCACAAACACACCTTTTATTGATCTTTTTGATATCACTCTAATTTTATTAATCTTTTTGATAGCCCTCTAATTTCCCAGATCCTCCTCCTTCCTTTTGAAGAGACAGAAACTTACTTTTCTTCAGAAACCTCACCACTCCTACAGGAGCTCAAAGAAATAACCAAGAGTGGTTCTGTGATCACTTCTGTTACTCCCTATTGGAATAAGTTATTCACACACTTCACATCATTTCTAAAGCTTTCTGTGCTTAATGGTTGTTCATATTTGCACTTCACAACACAAACACATCTTACCTTTTTCATTTCTTCATAAGAAAGGAAGAGAATATTGAAATCACCCTTATGAGCATACCAGCCTTCTACAT
>NW_015398301.1:0-2524 GCF_001527695.2 Protobothrops mucrosquamatus
TAGGCTGATTGTAAGTTTGTCCCTTGCTGTGTTTGTGGCTTGCTAATTATGAAATTGGGGTGTGTGTATGATTGGGGGGGGTCCTTTTAAGCCTGGGAGAGATGGGGTGGGGGTGGGAGAGGAAGAGGAAATGCCACAGGGAGGAAGGCGGGGAGATGGAATATGGGGAGGGGGCTCTGGACAGGAAGGAAGTCAGGAAGGGAGGGAAGGAGGGAGGGGCGGGCTTCGGAATGTTGCAGGAAGAGCAGGGGGTCCGGAAAGAGCCGGTTGCTATTTGAGGAGGGGGGTCTTTTGCTAAGAGCTGGACAAATGCATTGGATTGGGGATTGCCATGCCAGAAGCTGATTATCTTGGGGGGGGGGATTAAAAGATAATGGCAGGAAATTCGGGGCGAGGGGACGATGGATTTGAGCCAAAGGGGTCTTTGTCCTAGAAAGTGCAGCGTTTGGGCGGGACATCCTCTAGGGCAGGGCTCTTCAAACTTGGCCCTTTTATGACTTGTGGACTTCAACTCCCAGAATTCCTCAGCCAGCCCTGTTTGGTTTGAACAGGGCTCTTCAAACCTGGCCCTTTTATGACTTGTGGACTTCAACTCCCAGAATTCCAAGTCATAAAAGGGCCAAGTTTGAAGACCTCTGCTCTAAGGAAGTTCTTCAGGATGAAATTTGAGAAGCTGAAGAATGGAGTAGAATCATGCTTCCCAACCTCTTAGCTATTGTAAGATGTGTGGACTTCAATTCCCAGAATTCCCCTGCTGGCAATGAATTCTGGGAGTTGAAGTCCACCTACCTTAAAGTGGCCACGGTTGGGAAACACTGGAGTAGAAGAAGCTTGGAGGTGTCATGAAGACATTTGGGACATCTTGGAAGACCCAGGATAATCTCGGCAGCCAAGACAAGAATGTGTCAGGGATGGGCAACAAAATCAAGATGGCTGCCACAATGGGGTGATTGAAGCTCCACCTGGTTACTAAAGAACCTGCAGAGCTTTTATCACACCACCTTGGTCTCCATCCTGACCCTGTGGACCATATCACCACCCCTGGCAGCAGTGGAGAACAGTCCCTAAGAACAGGACAAACAAATATATGAATGTTCTACTGTATCTCTATCGCAGGTCTTAGTACCTCCTGGACTGCAGGAACACCAGAAACTGAGGCGGGCGAGGCAGTTCTTCCCTTCAAGCGAGAATGTCTACTTTCCGCCAAGAAAGGGTTGAAGACCACTATGACATGGAGGAAGAGCTGGGCAGGTGAGTTGTGTATTTATGATAATGGGTTATATAGGCTCTAACCTAGATTAGAAGATCATGTTTTTGAAAGCCATCAAAGAAACTGAAGCCCCGCCTCTTTCCTAGTGTCATAATAGCAATAGCAATCGCAATTAGACTTATATACCGCTTCACAGTGCTTCAGGTCAGGATCGAACTGCTGGCAATGGGCAGAGTCAGCCCTTCAATGCTGCATTTAACCATTGTGCCACTATGGCTCTTAATTATAATAATATAATGTATAGTATAGCATAGCATAGCATAGCATAGTATTCATATTCGTATTAGTACAGTATATAAATATAGTATATATAATCCAAATTTTGAAAAAACAAGTATATATAATATATATAATATATTATATACCATATATCATATAAAACATATAATGATATGTTATATGATATACGATATGATATATGATGTGTAATGTAATATATAAATATAAATATATAGTATAAGAACCCCACACGATGTATATGTGGAATCTTCAGGAGTCAGTCAATCAGAATAGAGCTGGAAGGGACCTTGAAGGTCATCTAGTCCAACCCCCTGCTTGAGCAGGAGATCCTATACCATTTTAGACAAATGGCTGTTCAGTCTCTTCTTAAAAGCCTCCAGTGTTGGAGTACCCACAACTTCTGGTGGCAAGCTGTTCCACTGGTTAATTGTCCTCACTGTTAAGAAGTTTCTCCTTAATTCCAGGTTGCGTCTCTCCTTGCTTAGTTTCCATCCATTGTTTCTTGTCCTGCCTTCTGGGTGCTTTGGAGAATAGGTGGACCCCCCCCTCTTCTTTGTGGGACCCCCTCAAATACTGGAAGACTGCTATCATGTCCCCCCCAAATCCTTTTTTTCTCTAGACTAACCATACCCAAATCCTGCAACCGTTCTTCATATGTTTAAGTCTCCAGGCCTTTAATCATCTTAGTTGCTCTTCTCTGCATTTTTTCCAAACTCTCAACATGTTCTTTGTAATGTGGTGACCAAAACCGGATGCTGTATTCCAGGTGTGGCCTTACTAAGGTTTTACAAAGCAGTACTAATGTCAAAGTGATATCAGCAAGATTTGATCTTGCTTAATTTCTGGAAAACTAAGAGAGTAAATTGTGGATATTACTGGATATTACTTGGAACTTGCAAAACTGGACTGCTAAACTGGATGTACCAGACTGGCGGTGACAAATCCACGCACGATTATACCAAGAACTACACATCCGCGCAGTCATCAGAAATCAGACTTAAGGGGTGTGGGCAT
>NW_015398301.1:11335-13307 GCF_001527695.2 Protobothrops mucrosquamatus
CCTTCCTTCCTTCCTTCCTTCCTTCCTACCTTCCTTCCTTCCTTCCTTCCTTCCTATCTTCCACAGCTCCAGAAATAGTGAATTATGAACCGTTGGGCCTTGAGGCCGATATGTGGTGAGTGAAATAAGCTGCTATTTCTTATCAGGCTCATAAGGGAATAAATAAATATATGTAGGCCCCAGGTTGGGAAGCCACTGCACAGTTTCCATTTGGTACTCGCAGCCAAAGTTGTGGTTTCTGAACTCCATGTAGTGTTGGGTGCATGTTGGGAATTGATTAGATCGCCATTGGCAGAAGTTCAGGAGCCCTGGATTTCTCGGACCCTCAGCATTTCAGCATCCACAAAAAGAAGCCGCCTCTGGAGATGGGAAGATTGATTGGTGGATTATAACTTTAGCTGTAAAAGCTCAGAGTCGCTCTGAGAGTGAGATGGCTGCTCCCTGAATTAGTAGGTAGGTAGGTAGGTAGGTAGGTAGGTAGATAGATGATAGATAGATAGATAGATAGATAGATAGATAGATAGATAGATAGATAGATAGATAGATAAGGGAGGGAGGGAGGGAGGGAGGGAGAGAGATTAGATTAGATAGAGGGGGGGATAGATAGGTAGGTAGGTAAATAGGTAGATGGATGTTAGCTGATGATAGATAATGGATAAGAGACATGATAACAGGATGATAATAGTGGATAGAGAGATAGATAATGATAGAGATAGATTAGATAGATAGATAGATAGATAGATAGATAGATATAGATTATAGATTATAGATTATAGATTATAGATTATAGATTAGATAGATAGGTATAACATCTAGAAATGATAGATATAAAGATGATAAATAAATGTAGATGATAGCTAAATAGATGATAGAGATGATAGGTAGATGATAGCTGGATGTTAGCTGGATGATAAGATGGATAAGAGAGATGATAGGATGATAATAGTGGATAGAGAGATAGATAGAGATGATAGAGATATAGATAGATATAGATTAGAAAATAGATAGATATAATATATAGAAATGATATATAGAGATATAGATGATAGATAGATAGATAGATAGATAGATAGATAGATAGATAGATAGATAGATAGATAGATAGATAGATAGATAGATAGATAGATTGTTAGCTGGATGTTAGCTGGATGATAGATAATGGATGAGAGACAGAGATGATAACAGGATGTGGATAGAGAGATAGAAATGATAGAGATAGATTAGATAGAGAGACAGATAGATAGATAGAGATGATAGATAGACATAACAGATATAGAAATGATAGATATAGAGATGATAAATATAGATGATAAACAGACAGACAGATAGACAGATAGATAGCATGAATATTGCTCCAGTCTAAAGCAGAGTTTGGAGCACTTTCTGTTCTTCAGTGTAATAAAAGTTTCCTTCTTTTTTTCTCTCTCCCATAGGAGCATCGGAGTCATCACTTACATCCTGTGAGTACTTTGAACCAAATGGCTTGTTTGCCAGCGCTTGGGCTGGTAGATGGGGGGGACCTTCCTTTACTTGTTTCTCCCCTTCCCTGGCATCAAAATGCAGGATGAAAGCTGCTGGTGATCCTAAGGCGTTGCTAAGGTCTTGTTGCTAGAGATGGACGTTTCTCCCTTGAGTTCTTCAGATTGAAAGGCGTTTATGGAGTTAGGAAGCAAAAGGCCAGAAAAAGAGAAGGCTGGCTATCATTGAGATCAGCGTTTCTCAGTCCTAGCAAATTTAAGAAGGGTGGACTTCAACTCCCAGAATTCCCCAGCTGGCTGTGCCGGCTGGAGAATTCTGGAAATGGAAACCCACCCCTCTTAAAGTTGCTAGGATTGAGAAAAGTTAGACTCCACCAGACTCCCTTCCATCTCCATAGTCCTTTCAGCAGTTCCACACCCATTTGCACCACTCAGGTGACCCTGAGGACACAGGTAAATCTCCAAGTGGCCTCAACGGCTCTCTAAAAGAAGGC
>NW_015398301.1:16767-18341 GCF_001527695.2 Protobothrops mucrosquamatus
CGGTGAATGCTCCAACACTGGAGGTTTTTAAGAAGAGATGACAGCCACTTGTCTGAAATGGTATAGGGTTTCCTGCCTGAGCAGGGGGTTGGACTAGATGACCTCCAAGGTCCCTTCCAACTTTATTATTTTTATTTTTTATATTATTATTATTATTATTATTATTATTATTATTATTATTATTATTATTATTATTATTATTATTATTATTATTATTATTATTATTATTATTATTTATATTATTTATATTATTTATATTATTATTATTATTATTATTATTATTATTATTACTACCCAGTCTTGGAAAGACTGCAGTATGAAGGTCTTAGTTTTTTTTCTCTCTCTAAAGCTAAACATATAAATTTGGAGCAGAACAAGGAAGGCACACCGAAGTTTGGGCTGGGTTTTCTCTCCTTTCCTCTTGAGAAGGTGACTGTGCAGGCAATATTCTCCTCGAAAGGGTCCTGAGGGGTGATGGTCAGCGGTCCAGAAGGATGCTGAAGTTTGCATGGCTTCTCTGCGACCGATGGAAATGGAATGGCACTCTCCTTTTTTTTCCATACATTTTGCCCCGATCCTAAAATTGACCATTGCTCCTTTTGATGATTGCAGGAAACGGATGACAATTGAGCAAAGCTTGGAGCACCCGTGGATCAAGGTAAAAACTATGTTGTTCAAAACAGTCTTGATATTTAAGATTGTCTGCCCCACCTTATGCATCTATGCTTCTCTGACCTCCCAGGTCCCTTCTGGCCCATTGAGTCTATGATTTCTCTCCCCCCCTCCCCAAGTCCCTTCCAGCCCCATGAGTCTGTAATCTCCCAGGAACCTTCTGGCCCTGCAAATCTATGACCTCCCATCTCCCTTCCAGCTTTATGATCTCCCAGGACCCTTCCAACTCTATGAATCTATGACCTCCCAGCTCCCTTCTGGCCCTATGTGTCTATGATCTCCCCAGCTCCCTTCTGGCCCTATGCGTCTATGGTCTCCCCAGCTCCCTTCTGGCCCTATGTGTCTATGATCTCCCCAGCTCCCTTCTGGCCCTATGAGTCTATGACCTCCCTCCCTCCCTTCCTTCTTTCCTTCTTCCTTCCCAGTAGTTAGAATGCAGTATTGCAGGCTGACTCTGCCGACTGCCAGCAGTTTGATCCTGACTGGCTCAAGGTGGACTCAGCCTTCCGTCCTTCCAAGGTCGGTAAAATGAGGACCCAGATTGTTGGGGGTGCAATAGGCTGACTCTGTAAACCGCTTAGAGAGGGCTGTAAAGCACTGTGAAGCAGCATATTTCATTTCATTTCATTTTTCATTTTATTCAATTTGTATCCCGCCCTTCTCCCGAAGGACTCAGGGCGGCTCACAACATTTTTAAAAACAAAAACCCACAAACCCCACCGAATAAAACCAAATTAAAACCAATATTTTAAAGTTGTGGTAATTAAAATTTCTAAGAAACCCAATTTAAAATCCTCCCTAGGCCAGGCCCGCTTGTTGGAAAAGCCATGTCTTGAGGGCGCGGCGGAAAGTAAGGAGATCCGGAATCATCCGGATCTCGGGGGGTAGTTCGTTCCAGAGGG
>NW_015398302.1:0-3266 GCF_001527695.2 Protobothrops mucrosquamatus
TTTTCCATTCACTTAATGATGCATTTCAGTTCACTTGGAAATAAAGAGACACTCTTGAGTCAATAAACAAGGACTAACTGAACAGAGTCTATCTTAAAGATCTGAGTATCTTCCCTAAACATGATATTTTAGTAGCAACAAAACTTTTGCTTTTAGAAACTGCTTCTGGCTGTTTGGGAATATGATAGCTAATCCTGACAGCAAACTAAAGAAAGTGAGGATATGTCTCAAGTAGGGGATGAGCATATATATCAGCATAAATGCAGCCCACATACCACAAATGTTCAACTATTGATACAATTTCTTGATCTTTTTCCATATGTTTGTTTGTATGTATTCTTTTTATCATATCTTTTTATAAAATGTGGTGCTATTATATGCAACTTCCTAATCTAATATTTATCTAATATTTGTACACTTTTATGTACATTTTTCTAAAACACTTTTAAAGCAAATAGTGTTTCAATGTACTTTAATGTAAAAATCTTCGATTTATTATTTGTATTGAAATTGTTTCAAATATGTACTGTTCTTTCAGATGCCTCTTTTTCAAATATCTGATTTTAATGATTTTTTTTAAATCTCTAGGACACAGGTTGGCAACCCGCGGTTCGGGAGCGGCATGCGGCTCTTTAAGCTGTCTCCTGCGGCTCCTAGCCATGTGCAGTGCCAAAAACAAAAGTGGGACTAAAAAAGTTGAACCAATCAATTCAAACTTCTCACGAAAAAAACCCTCATGAGGTTTGAATTTATTGGTTCAAGGGACGCTGTCTGCCTGTCAAGCCTCGTGGGCTCGACATAGATGGAGGGGGGAAAGACAGCTCCAGAGGGAGGCAGCCCCACAGCCAGGAAGCCGGCAGTCCAAGCAGAATGGGCCAGAAGACCTACCAGTCGGTGTGGGAGGCTCCAGTGTTGCAGGTGAGCAAGGCCTGCCATCCACGGCCCAGTTCCGCACCCTGACGACCAGCTGGAACAGCTTTCACTGCTCCAGCCCGGAGATGCCAGCGGCATAGAAGGCAGTTTGGCGGCATTGCCGTGGGTGGGGCATCCTTGCAGCGGACAACTTGGAACCGGATATTTCCCGTGGCTCGGGACCGGAGACACTGGTGGCGCATGGCCCAGACTGTCGGCATTGCCGTGGGACCACCCCCTGTGGTGCCAGCTAATGTGGCATGCTCCTCGCGACCCTCGAATCGTGCTGGCTTCCTCCCATGGATTTCCCCCCCCACGCGACCTATCAAAGGAAGCAGGAATGGCTGCAGCCGGGACACGCTTACCTGGCCAGAGTACTTTTGCCCAACCCGGGCAGGCTGCAGAGAAAATAGAGGCTTTTGCTGAAGTGGGGAGTGGGGAGCCTGCTTCGGGCATGGTGGGGCTGCTGGAGGCTGAGGCCCCCAAAGGCGCAGACCAGGCTATCTTACATAGAGGCAGGATGGCGACCATGGGAGCAACAGCCTGCTCATCTCCGCCGGCGGCGGCAGAGCCATCTGGTGCTGTTTACATGTCCGTCCGTCTGCATGACTGGGATAGGCAGCGGCCCCAACTCTGCTCCGGGGAAACGAGAGCGGAGTGGGGTGGCACTGCCTATCTCAGTCATGTGGACAAAAGGCTGTGTAAACAGCACCAGATGGCTCCGCTGCCACCAGAGATGAGCAGGCTGTTGCTCCCGCGGTCGCCGTCCCATTGCTATGGAAGATAGCCTGGTCCGCACCTTTGGGGGCTTCAGCCTCCAGCAGCCCCATTGTGCCCAAGGCAGGCCCCCCACTCACTGCTTCAGCAAAAGTCTCTATTTGCTCCGCGGCCTGCCCGGGTCAGGCAAAAGTACTCTGGCCAGGTAAGCATGTCCCGGCTGCAGCCATTCCTGCTTCCTTTGATAGGTAGCGCCGGGGGGGAGATCTGTGGGAGGAAGCCAGCATGGTTTGAGGGTCACCAGGAGCACGCCACATTAGCTGGCACTGCAGGGGGTGGTCCCACAGCAATGCTGACAGTCTGGGCCGTGCACTACCGGACTGTCCATTGACTTCCATGGGGACGCTTGGCAATGGCCGATTGAAACCGCTTCAAGGATCGAGCTGCGGGATGGCTTTGAGTGGCAGAGAGAGACATAGAGATGCAAATGCAACTCCACAAGAGATGCAGCAAGGACAGGAGATGAGGAGGAGTCAGCCTATGTATGTACACATGCACAGACTTAAATGGAGGCTTCCAAATCTGACACCCATATTTAAAGACCCCCACTTTTCCTTTCCGTCCTCCTCTTTGGCAGTGTTGACTTCTGCTCCTCCAATCCTGGTTGCTCCTCGCAGTCCCTGCCTGCTACGGCGATTTCTGAGAGCGGGGAGCAGCTGCCTGCTGGGCAAGCCCCAAAAGCTTTCTTCCTCTCCCTGATCTTGTCTTTCTTGCTCGCCCTCTGATAGAGGTGTCTGCTGGGTTTCCTCAACGTCCCCCCCCCCGTTTTATTTTAATCCCACCACCGCTTCCCTCTTTCGCAAAGTTGACATTCTGGGGACTCGGACCTCGCTTCTCTCCTGAAGTCACTTGGTGAAGCTTGAAGGAGAGGCTGCCTGCTCCCACCTCCTGCGGAGCAGAACTGCTGCTTCCTCGCCCTCCCAGTGAAAGAACCCCAGAGAGGTGGAAGACGTCCTTTATCCCACTTTCTGCTTCTCATCCTCTCTTTTTCGAGCACCCCTCCCAGAGCGAGCCAGAAGCCTCAACTCAAACCTCCCACAGTAGGCTGAGATAGGCGAGCCTGCAGTTCCTTCTTCCCGTTGGCCTCATCCTCCGCTCCCTGGGAACCTTCGCGCCAAAAGGCAGAAAGAAGAAAGTCCCAGAGAGTGAGGCTGTGGGGTGGGGGTAGAGCAGTCTTTTCTGAGGGGAGGAGAAGCCAGGACGGAGCTGGATGGGGGCAGAGCCGGTGCATGTCTCGCCTTAGGCTCCACTCTTTAATCAAGCCCCCTGTTCCGTGCGCATGCACGCGCACATTATGTGGCTCCCAGTTTTTTCTTCTGTGAGGAAAATGGGTCCAAGTGGCTCTTTCAGTGTTTCAGCTTGCCGACCCCTGCTCTAGGAAATAAGGAATTCCAGAAAATTTCATTTATTGTTGTAATCTGTTTGGGTGGATCTAATTATTTGGTTCTCACAAAAGAAGCCAGCCTTATATATATATATATATATATATATATATATATATATATATATATATATATATATATATATATATATATATATATATATATATATTTTTTTTTTGTTTTTTTTGTGTGTTT
>NW_015398302.1:5331-7006 GCF_001527695.2 Protobothrops mucrosquamatus
GCTGTGTCACATGTACGTGACATTCTTTGTGTCATTAAATTTAAAGTCAGTGCTGGCAGTTATAAACCACTCACGTCTCCAGCAAATACATCACTTCTGATCTGAAATGAATATTTTAAAACGCCAACTCCAACTGCATCAAACGACAATAACCTGCAATGTCATCTTCCCTCCCCCGGCCATTTTTCTTTTCTTTTCTCTTTTCTCTTTTCTCTTTTCTCTTTTCTCTTTTCTCTTTTCTCTTTTCTCTTTTCTCTTTTCTCTTTTCTCTTTTCTCTTTTCTCTTTTCTGTTCTTTCTTTTTTTAAACCTAGGGCTCTAAACAAAGTTGAAGAAGGGGGACTATAAAGATACAAAAAAGCAAAGGAATTCCTTTTTTAAAAAAATGCAAAGCAACATAGAGCCTATAAACGGGAGGTGGTATATTATCTTTCATTGCTTTTGTTTTTATTTTCTTCATGATGGCTACTGTTACACTCCCAGACCCAGTTGCTTTCAGTTCAGAAAATGAGATGGATAATTGCTTCTTCAAGATCCCAGCTCTGAGCTTCAGGCACAAGGTTATCATCTATTGTCTTCCCAGATTTCAACAAATGTTTTCAACATGGCCGGCTTTTTGAAATCCCCTCTGCTCTTCTCTAAAGATTAAAAAACCATGATTGACAATAAGGACCGTGTCTACACCTCTCCTTTTTTACCCAAACTTACAAAGGCAACTTCAACAAGTAAACTGAACAGAGTTAGGAAGAAGAATGTTCTGTGTCAAATGGTTAATGCTGGTGGCTCTATACAAGAACTTTAAAATCAATGGGAATGAAAGAAATACAACAAATCAACAATTGCATAGATTCCTAGATGACTAATGATACCTGAGCAAATTTCCTGGAATAAAATAAAATAAAATAAATAAAATGCTTTCACATTTTTAATGCAGATGTGATGCTCTAAGAAGTGGCATAAGTAAAACAGATATCTCAAGAAGCTGACAATATTGGTGGAGAAAATTTGGCAAGGCAAGGAAAAAGATATATTTAAGAATAACCATAAAACAGGTAAGAGAGAAAGATGGCTATTAAATGCTTTAGGGGAAAAACTGACAAAGGGTTGCACAGAGTTTATCTATGCTAAATGTGGATATATTATGCTATGAGATCCAGCTTCAGGCTCCTTGTTAGAAAACATGTCTGGGTGAGACTCAGGAGGCATTCCTTCTCTCTCATGAAACCTTTTCTATGGATTTCCACTTCTCCAGAGGTTTGGATAGTCACAATCCTACTGGCTTTTTGTAAGGCTTTGAAATTACGGTTCTTTCCTTCCCCTCTTCCCCATTTGTACAAAATATGGGAATGGGAAGAAGGGCAAAATAGGCATGCCAAGGTCTGTAAGGATTTCAGATGAACCCTGAATATTGTTCAGAAAGAGAAAAAGTAATCCAATTGTGTTCCTATACTGACTGAAAATAATAAGTTTCTTTTTTTTTTTTCAATATAAAATTTTATTGTTTTCCAAAAAAGAAAAAAAACATCACAAGTATTACACAATATTATAATATATCCCACCCCCCCGGACTTCCCAAACCAAATCCCAGGCTAATATTCAAATATAGGTAAACAAATATTAATATCTCTAACTCCACAAACTCTATTTATAAACAATCCATCTCCTCCACATTAATA
>NW_015398303.1:0-7005 GCF_001527695.2 Protobothrops mucrosquamatus
AATTCTGGGACTCATATGTCACATTTCTCTGTGAGGGAGATGAGCAGATGATTCCACAAGATCATACTTTTAAGATGACTATGTAATTTAAATACATAAACTATATTATATATATTTATATGTGACTTAAGACAATTCCTCTTCACTCAGTGCAGCACAGGAAGCCAAAAGGTTGGACACCCATGCTTTAAAGCATACTGTACTTTCCAATAGCAACACCCTTTTGGAAAAAAAATCAATGCAGGTGGCTCCAAGTGTATAAAGGCCGTTCCTTAGCAAAAGCCTAAAGATTTATCCCATGTACAATAACGGACTCTTCTTTCCTGGAATTCTCTAGATAAAAATACCAGGAGAGAAAAGGAAGGCCATTGGATGGTGGAGTATCTTCCACAATCCCCTGGACTTTTTCATTTCCTTTTTTAAAAAAAAGGTTTTCCCATTCATTTCAGCAAAAGAGGGGGAAAAAATAGTTGTGCCAAATACTCTCCTAACTGAAGTAAATGAACCAATATAGTAGCTAAAAGGCCCATGATCACACAGAGCTTCTGCCAAATTAGAATATAATTTTCTAAACAAAACTCTATTTTTTTTTTCAAACAGCTACCTATAACAAATAGACATTAGGCACTTAATTTTGAATTACTGGGTTGCATCTAACATTAGCAACTGCATCATGACCAAAATATGAAGCTGGGGTTCCAAAATGTTTTTACGGCATAATGCTACTCTGGTTAACCTATGAAGCACTTTCTGCCCTAAAACCTGGAACCATTCTTTAATTCAAAGTGACAGATTGCAATTATAATTCTAATTCATTCATAAAAGGCATCAGTGTGTATTTCATTATTATATTTTTCCCAACTTATAAAACACATACAAGGCAGGTGCAATCATGCATATGGGTACATACAAATTCTCTTTCTCTGGCTCTCTGTTTTGGCTTTTTTTTCCCTTGGAGCTTTTATTTTGTTTTCCTTCCTGAAAGATTTGCAGAGATGAAAAATCTCCCACTGGCAGCAGTCCATTTTGGAGACTGTCAAAAATTGTCAGAGCTTTTCACTTACCGCAAACAGAGAAAGGCCTCAATCTTCTCTCCTCTTTTGGAATGAATCTTTCAACCTGAACTTGTAAAATTATTTATTGTTACTATGTCTGAATAGAAATAAAGATTAACTTAGCCTCTTCATGATTTGACTTTCAGGAAGAGAACCCTCATAATATTTAGATTCTATTCTATTTTATTCAGATTTCAAATATTATTTCTATAAAAATATGCAGGTGACCCTCATTTGTTATTTTTATTTTTTGGGCAGGGATCCTGTTCTGGTATAAAACTACTCACAACAAAGCCTTAAATACTAAGACATTTATTCTATGAGAATTGAGGCATAGGAGTCTAACATTTATTATCTTCTTCACAGTTTCTACATCTCCTTTCCTAGTCAATGAGCCATCTTGTTCCCAGGAATGACTCTAGCTGTAATTGCCAGTGCTGTATTTGGAGTCTGTATTCTTCCTGTCTTTGGGATAGTCCTGTATTTTCATGAACAGGACTATCCCAAAGACAGGAAGAAACATTAAGGAAGAGCTCTTTGCTGTGAGAAAGTAGCCATATTAGTGAAACCAATATTTGTACTGTCCATAGCATTTGATTTATAGATCTCTTTTGATCTCCTCTTCATAATCTGTAAGTGGCTTCATGGGGAACAGTGTGATGATTGAGTGTAAAGAGCAGAAATTTATTTTTTAAATCAAGGATGGACCTAAAACAATGGACATCAACAGGTGTACTGGTAAAATATATAATCACAGCAATGCAGTCATTATGTTATTTTGTGTGTATCATTATTTGGGCATTGAAGTAGTGTGCTGTGGATGCTTCTATTTGTTTTCCCATCTAAAGAAAAGTATAGAAAATCTGTAAAAAAATAAATTGTAGGAAATATGAATGATAACATAGAAAACACACCAACTTGAAAAAAAAAGTTACATAAAAAAGAAAATGATAGATCTCTTATTTATTTTGCACTTTTTTCCCATTAATTGCTATTATGTGGAAGCACCTAGTTGACTTACCAAGGCAATGTAAGGACTGACCTATTTAGCATAATGGATGGATAGGTATCAGGAAACACCAAGATTGTTGGCTAAATGGAGAAGTTGAAACATATCCCACAAGTGGTACTGGAAAATTACCTCCGTAGTGATGCTAAAATTTACTAAAAACAAAACAAAGTCTGTTTTTTCTATCTGGCTTTAGAAAGAAATGTTTAAATTTGATTATTTTTTTTAAATTAAAAATAGCGTGAACTAAATCTTCAAGCCTGATCACCAAAATACCTATAGCGTGGAAAATATCTTGCCTAGCTAGATGCATGAATTGGTATACCTTAGTCTTGCTTTATACTCTTTAATTATTGGTGTGTGTGTGTGTGTGTGTGTGTATGTGTGTATACACACATGTATATATATTATAAATTATAAATTATTATTCTGCAACATTGCTTTAGTGACAAAATTGTGCATCTGTTCTGTGATTTCTGTCACTCTGTTAATGAAAGAAAAATATTTTTATTACAGTTCCTTATGTTCAATGTGTAACGTTTCCAAATTTACATATTTTATATTTACATATATGTAGATTACATATGTAATTTATATATTTTATATGTAAATTAATAAATATAAACATTTTTGTATGGAGTTTTTTGAAAAGACAAATATTTTTTTACGGTGGATGCTAATTGAGTCCCAGATTTTCATTTTTGTTTGTATCAGAGATTCCATTATGGTGGATTATTTCACATCACTTGAAAACAGATTCATAACACTTTTATTTGCTACTTGGGCCTGTTTGCCAAATATCTCTTAAAGATGCACTCAAAAAATAAAGGTGGCAAGATTGATTAACACCCACCCAACATAGGCATTTAGATGAGGCATTAACATTTTGTATTTTAGCTAAGATTTGATTTAAATTCAAGATCTGAAGATCATAAAGTCAATTCAGATTTGAGATTCAAGGTTCAAAAGTAAAAGAGTTCAGTTCAAATTGGATTGAGATTTGATAAAAGTGAGAATTGCCATCTACAAAGCAAAGACTTGCATTCTTTCAAAATAAAAATAGCAATTATGAGAAAAAGACAATATGGGATCCTTCAAGCTGTTCAGCAAAAAGTCAATAGGGAATGTGTGGTAAAGTATCTCAATATAACTGAAAAAAAATCACAACTTCCATAAGTGTTACAAAATAAAGTGTTACAAAATAAAGCTCTCACTAAGGAATGAAGAATGAACCTTCCTGAACATAGGCACTTCTGCCCGTTCAGGTTTGTTGTTGTATCTTATTGGCAGAATTAGTTTCTTCTTGATAATGTAATACGTGTTGCTATTTGTATGACACATTTTGTTAACACCACTGTATATAGTACATTGTAATTATTAAAAAATAGTTTCTATTATATAAGTAATAGCAAGGAGCCTATCTTACCTCCCTTCACAAAATTCACTCAATATAAGGCTAGTTAAAGAGAATTAGTATATATACCTCATACATATACATGTACATGTACACGTACACATACACATACACATACACATACACATACACATACACATACATATACAGTACATGCAATGCATTTCCAGAAAGGCTAAGAGAAAGCAAAGGGGATATAAAAACTAAAATTTAGAGTAAGGAAATGTAAGAGTATGAAGATAGGAACAGGATTATGCAAGAAAGACCAAACCAGATTAAATCAAAAGACCTCTTTTTGTCTACTTTCAAATGTACCTGCCTGAACAGATTCTAACCGTAAAGGGAAGCACAAATGGGCAGACATGATGAAATTCACTGATCAGCTACTCATATCACTTTCATGTTATACCATTCAACATATGTCTAAGTTTTCTCCATATATGGAAGAAATGCTGCAAAGAAGGGACTCTGAAATGCCGTAAGTTCCAGAATGTCCATGAATCTCCAAAGCACCTTTGAATCCTTCGGAAGTGATTTATTGATTTAAAAGTACATGATTCTATGTGAAATCTTGAATTGCCTAAATAATCATGTTGAATGTTCAATGTGGAGGGAAGATGTTTTTCAAACTTCTTTCAAATAAAATCACCTCTTCAAATTTTGCAAAGCTTATTAAACATTTAAAGACCTTTGCCCAGCTGGGTAAATATAATAGCTTGGCTTTTTCTCAGATGATTTAAAATATATATTGGATTCTTTATATCATAATCATGAAAAAATATTTAATATTATTTGATAGGAAAACAAACTAAAATTCTCACCCATAATCTAAATAAATTATCTGTAGCTCAGGAAATTAGGGTCACAATTTTTCTTTGACTGTTTTATGTGTATGGATATTTATTTCTACAATAAAACTGATATTTTTTTCCCTGACTTAGTTAAAACGATTGCCAAAAACTGGATGCAAGTCTTCTGCAGAAACTAGTACTATAAATTGTACTGCACCTCAAGGAAACCTCCCTCCCTCCCTCCCTTCCTCTCTCCCCTTCTCCTCTACTCTTTTTTTATAAATTGCCTTATGTACTTGATACCATAAAGCTACTTTCTGGAATGATCATATGACTCAGCTACCTCCTATATCTCAAAAAAATATGTTTCAAAGAAACTAGTGCATAGTCCACCTTGGATCCATTAAAAGTATAAAATTCAGATCTGTTATGTGTGTTATGAATTTATTATATATATAATGTCTTTTTTCTATTCCTAATATTAATATTCCAAACTACATAAAAATTACAAAACAAATTGATAATTATTAAATATATTACAGACTAAAATCATTTGCCTTTTAGTTTACTACAATTAAACTTTGGATAGTTTCACCATAGCCAGGATTTATACAAAGACTGTGGCAAATGGCACATCTGCTCTAGATTTCTAAAGACTGACTTGGTCCCTGGATGATATTCAGAATTCATAAATAAAATGGCCAGTACTCTCGTATAGTCTAAAATGAAAAGAAGAAAAAAACATACATGACTGTAAATACCTTGCCTTTCATCTGAACAGTATGACATTTGAAAAGCTAAATTGCTATGAAATGTTGGATGAAGTGCATCAAATTTCCCAGAAGTTGAGGCAGACGTTTTTGATCTCTGCTACTTTAATTTTTTAAGTGCCCAACACATTTTGTATATCTTTTTTTTGTTTTTGGACAGAATGTGATGAAGTTGGCACTGAAGATAACCACTGTAGTGAGGAAAATTTCAGGAAACTAGACTGAAGTCAAAATGACTGAGCATCGAGATATGATTGTGCCCAGAATACAGTTCCACAAGCTTTTATTTCATGTTACACCTTACCAATTTAACTTGTAAGTGCTTCTTTGCAGTGAAAACACTTTCTCAATGACAGGGCTGAAAAGGTAGAAACTTTTATTTCCTAATAAATTGTCACTTTATATTAAAGGCACTATAGAATAAGCCACATTACTGTCTAATTCTCTAGAAAATTAAGACATCATGGTTATCCATTTTAGTCAAGCCCAAAAGCTGTTCTGACCTATGATTCAGTATTGAAATGATGTAGAACAATTTCTTCTAAGGCTGTTTGAGATAAACATTTCAACTGCACTTTGCTGGGAATGAATGAAACATTCACTTACCTTAATAGTACAAACACCCAGCTTTAATTTTATAAAAGAAAAATGGAAGAGTCCAGTTTTGTTTTGAGTAGCAGAACCTAATGTGCTTGGGAGATATAATCTTTTGCTTTAAAAAATAATTTTAAACATTGTGAAAATATTTACATGTCTGTATCACAATTCCTTTTGATAATTTTATTGGAGTTAGAAGTACCTTAACCAGAACTAATTATTCCATTAGAAAAACAGAGCTACTACAAAAATGGAAAATGACTCAGCTTTTGCATTTGCTGCTCAAATGAACTACTAGACCCAAATATGTAAGCATTTGAATTCTATTTCAGACACAGACAAGTAAGCTCCAGCCCCACTTTCACAAATTCTGAATTTCTATCCCAAGGTTAGATCTAATTTACAAACCCAAAATGATATAGTCAACACCACTGTGCCTGAAAATACATGCTAGATTTTATAAGGAAAAGATGAGAAGAGATTTCCTCAAATGTATGTGTCATGTTGTACTTGACTAGGACAATGTCAGTCATTGACTTCCTGCATTTGCAGAGCCCAAATGAATCATATATCTATCAGATTGATTCCCCCACATCACATTCCTTCCTATATTTTTCTTTGGCAGGTAGACACAATATTGCTAATGCTAAATGCTAATATTGGAGTAGAAGCAATAACAACAATGCTAAAGAAGGGTAAGACCACACCTTGAACAGTGCAACCAATTTTGGTCACCATACTACAAAAAAGATGTTGAGACTTTGGAAAAAGTTCTGAGAAGAGCAATTAAAATGATCAAAGTCCTGGAGACTAAAACATATGAAGAACAGCTGCAGGACTTGGGTTTGGCTAGTCTAAAGAAAAGAAGAAACAGGGGTGACATGATAGCCTTATTCCAGTATTCGAGGGGCTGCCACAAAGAAGAGGGCATCAAACTATTCTCCAAAGCACCAGAGGGCAGCACAAGAAACAATGGTTGGAAACTGACCAAAGAGAGGAGCGACCTGGAATTAAGGAGAAGCTTCCTAACAGTGAGGACAATTAACCAGTGGAACAGCTTGCCTTCAGAAATCATGGGCGCTCCATCACTGGACGTTTTTAAGAAGAGACTATACAGTCACTTTCTGAAATAGTATAGGTTTATTTATTTATTTATTTATTTATTTATTAATTAATTGCATTTATATCCCGCCCTTCTCCTTACGGACTCAGGGCGGCTGACAATTGAATAAAATACTAACATATATACATATACTTAATTAAAATTTGATTAAAACGAAATATTTAACATGTCCAATTTAAAAGTAATTAAAACCCCCTTTAAAATCCCTCAGGCCAGTCCCGCTAGTTGGAACAGCCACGTCTTGAG
>NW_015398304.1:0-1339 GCF_001527695.2 Protobothrops mucrosquamatus
TATAAAAGGTTAGATAGTATATAGGAAGACATTTCCCCATAACTACTGAATGTGGTAAACAGTAGATCCAGGACTAACAAAAGAAATAATTTACTTATGCAACAGAAAATTAAATGCATAGAATGCAAAAAGATAGTTTATCCCACCATCTGCCTTCTGGTACAATGTGCTGTATATTATTATTATTATTATTATTATTGCAATAGAATTCATGTCTGACCACAATTCTGACTGGGTCTATAATTCCAAATAATTCCACAACATAACCAGTGGTCATAACAACAGGGAATAGTGGAAGGTGGGATCACAGTGTGTTTGGACAATTACCTGAAATGCTAAATTTAATTGCTCTAAATGTTTTATAAATGGTTTTCAGAACTTGTGATAATAAATTGGCAGCATGATTGGACAGTTTCCATATTCTCATTATTAACCTAGAACAGATGACATCAGACTGGAAAGTATATGTATGTATATGTTTGCATGTGAGTCTTGTGTGTGTGTAATTAATGTTTATTTATCATTGGCTCAGGTGCCCAAACTAGTGCAGATGCAATTTAAATATACAATTTGATTTGCTTCAAGGATTCAGATTAAAAAAAATATGTATATGCACATATGGAAAAATCCGTGGCATCTTCAAATTTTCAAAAGCATCTGCTTTAATCAGAATATTAGATTCAAGTGGATTATTCAATTTAAACTTTCTAATCAAATCTTCAGATCAATGCTGTGTACAGTCCTATTAATTAGTATCTAAACCATCTGGAAAACTTTGAAAAAAGTTAAAGTTACATGCTATAAGGTTTTTCTTTTACTTTTTTTCAAATGTGGAAAACAATCCACTCAGAAACTTTTACTGCTAAGGTTGTTCTCAGTTATTGTTTCTCCTGAACAATCACTTAGCATTAACTAAGCTGTCTGATACTTACACTTGAACAAAGAAGGAACTAAAAGATTAAGTGTCTTAAGACTTTCTTCAACTGTCACTATTCCATTATCCAGTCACGCTACAATAACTGCTTGCTTGTGATACCTCATCTTGTTTTCTCTCTCATTCTCTCTCTCTCTCACACACACACACAGAATACACTCTTTCTCTCATACATACACATACATACATCTTTTTCACTGTGTAGTTTAGAACATAACCTGAGAGCAGGAGCTGTCATATCATTGACCTTTGCAAGCTGCTCTTATATAATGAGTGGAACAATGGACATGCAACATTTAAGTAACTTCTGTACTAATCTTATGAAGCAATCTGGAATCTAGAATTTGAATTTTATCTTGGTATCTTTTTCAGTGACTTCAGCATATAATTTCTTACCTACTAGAC
>NW_015398304.1:4939-7005 GCF_001527695.2 Protobothrops mucrosquamatus
TATAATTAACATTCAATTGATTATTAATTCAATCCAAGTCTAAAACATCTCTTTACTACAAACTCATAATCTTAATCCTTACATCAGTCCATAATTCTAGGTTGCCTTTAATCCAATACATGAAATTTTAAATTTCATTTTTCAATCTTATTCTAGCTTTCCTCTTATGCCAGGCAGGTTTCCATAGCAAAGCTTCCCTTCCAGGTGATGAATCTCTTTTTGTTGCTTGTAGTGTCATTTGATTCAATGAAAACCATCTTGGTCTCTGCATTGGCCCTCTGTTTCTCTTGTCCATAAAGCCTCGTTGCTTCAGAAGTTCAAAACTCAGTCTTTGCTTTTCCTGGGCTTCAAAGCCATAGGTAGACTGCTTATAGGGCAAGATAAAATTCTCTTTATTCTCAGTTAAGTCCTCTTCTTGTATAATCTCTTTTGTGGACTAGTCAGGTGTAATCGGGGTCAGGCTCATTTTGATGAAGTTGCATGGATATCCATTTTGTTGGAATATGTTGTATAGATGATCTGCTTCTTTCTGCTGTTCAGGGTTGCTGCAGAATGTTTGTGCTTGTATAAACAGAGTTATTACATATCTTCTCTTGTGGTTAGGTTACTACTTTGGTTGTGGAGCACTTGATTGGCGTGGGTGATCTTTTAATACATTTGTGTTTCTAATTTGCCATTGTGGTCACTGCTGATCAGGATACCCAGGAAAAGTAGTGAGTTGTTTTCTTCTTCCCTGGTGAATTGGATTCCTCTGAGAATTTTTTTCCTAATTCTCCTGGTAATGTTGAGAACTTTCCTAATTTTCCTAATGATGCTGTAAACTGAACCTGGAAATTTCTACATGCAACACTTACCATTGATCTACGTCACTTCTCCTGTGCTGACTCTACCAAGTAAAATATGCATGATTGCTTTGAACAAGTGCTTATTTTTCTGCAAAAAGAATCCTGTGTCTTGACATTTGACTGAATTCTTATAATATCTCTTCTGAACAATGCAGCAAGAATCAAAATGATCTAATATCATGAATGAAGAATGAAAAACACTTGGAGTCATACACCAAAGAAATATGGATGGATGATTTTTCAACATCATTACAAAATACTTTCTTCTCATACATACTTTTTAAATCCTGCCTTTTTTATTTTCATAACAAACTCAAGAAAGCAAACATATCTTGTGCTGCCTCCTTGCTATTTTCCCCACAACAACAACCCTGTGAGTGGGATGAGACAGTAACTGGCTGAAATCACCAGCTAGTTTTCATGCCTAAGGTAGGACTATAACTCACACCGCAAGACCAAACTGGCTCTCATATTAATTGTAAAGTATATAGGGAAAGAAAAGATTATATGGAAAACATCAACCACTATCTTATTTCAAGTATTCTGGCTACCTCTTTTCTTTTTCACCATGGCCATCTTAGTTAAGAACATAGGGTTCTTATGTGAGTAGAGACTGGCAGCATTTCCATGGTGTTCTTTAGAAGTTTATAAAATTTTGTACTTATCTTCAATAAGCAATAGCAACTCTTTGCTTTGTGCTTTTGTCACTTACTGTAGTTAGAGGTGAATAGTCAGAATATCAACTTCAGTTTTACATAAATTACAAAAGTAAGTTTATAAAAATCCAGGGAAAATTAGATGTCAGCAAAAATGCAGAAAACTAATTTTGATGTATGTTGTTGTTATCCAGAATTGCAACCTAGCTATTGAAGCCCTATCGTTTGTTCTTGTATTTTGAGGGAAGGTGACATTTACATTACATGGGGGAGGGTGAAGGAACAGCTCCAGGTGAGCAAACTGCCTCTTTCATAAACCAGATATGAGCAACCCTTTGGGTGGATAGTCCAAATAGTTCTGAAGACATTCCATCTTTAGTTGGACTTAGCTCCATTTTGACACTTCCTCATCTGAGATTGATGATGTAGCAGAATATGCGAATGACCTTGGGGAAAGAGGGAAAGAGATGTTGTCTAGGAAACAAACAACATGGCAGGAGTCCCCAATATCTTAACTTTCAGACAAGAAACTTAGAAAGGATCTGCCCTAAAGTATCATGCAGTT
>NW_015398305.1:0-3831 GCF_001527695.2 Protobothrops mucrosquamatus
AAAAATACACACTGGCTGCTAAGTGCCTGGATTTTGATCACATGACCATGGGGATGTTGTGACGGCCGTAAGTGTGAGGAACGGTGGTAAGGCACTTTTTCCAGTGCCTCTATAACTCTGAACAGTCCCTAAACTAAGCCGAGGACGACTTGTACAATCCACAAATATCATACAAATCTGGAAAATATCTGTCAGATCAGATTTGGACCTTAGTGTGTAAATAGAAGGATTTGCTTTAATTTGTATTTTCTTCGAGCACCAGGCAAATTCTTAAGAAAAGAGGGCAACAGATGGTAAAGCTTCGCTTTCTGCCTTTTTTGAGGCCACCTTTTGAGAATAATTCGTGCCACAACAGACAGTTGTGTGACAAACTCTTTCCTGAAGGGAGAATCTTAGCATATGACCTGGATTATATCTGTAACAGAACAGACTTCAAGATGCAGTTCCAGCCTTTTAATTCCAGAATTGATTGCTATTCCGTTTTAACTTCTTATGGTGTAATCATTTATGGAATTTTATCGGCTTTGTTTTGTGGTGCTGTTTAAAACAGATTGACCATGGACTACAGGGAGTCCTTGACTTACAACAGTTCATTTAGAGACCGTTCAAACTTACAACAGAAATGCTGATATCCTGGGATGGCGATTCCCACACTAAATGCCGAATTCAATTCCTGGCAAGAACTTCTCTGGAGCTGAGGTTAAGAATGGGTTTGAGTATTTCAACCAAAGCAGTCTTTCTCTTTTTAAATTATAAATGAGAACTTCCGTCGGATCAAACATTGAAGCAGAAAGATCCCCTCTTCTCTCAGGATAATCCTGGATGAGTATAATTTTGTAAGAGTGTGAATATTTTAGGCATGCTCTAATTGGTTAGATTCTCTCTCTCTCTCTCTCTCTCTCTCTCTTTCTGTCTCTTAGACACAAACACATGCAGATTCACACAACCTGTGCAGATAGTCCTCGACTTACAATCACGACCGACCCCAACATTTCTTGTTGCAAAGTGAGACATTTGTTAAGTGAGTTTGGCCCCATTTTACGACCTTTCTTGCCACACTTGAATTACTGTAGTTGATAAGTTAGTAACCCGGTTGTTAAGTGAATCCGGCTTCCCCACTGACTTTGCTTGTCAGAAGATTGCAAAAGGGGATCCGGTGACTTCCCGGGACGCTGCAACCGTCATAAATATGAGTCAGTTGCCAAGCATCTGAATTTTGATCATGTGACCATGGGGATGCTGCAATGGTTGTTAAGTGTGAAAAACGGTCATAAGTCACGGTTTTCGATGCCGTTCTAACTTTGAATAGTCACTAAACAAACTGTTGTAAATCGAGGACTACCTGTACAGTTTTAGCTTCTGCCAAACATCCTTCACCTAGGAGCCAATCTTCATTCTGTTTTTTAGTCAAGAGTGAAAAGACCAGTGGTCCCCAACCTTAGCGGCCGGGGAGGGGAACCAGGCCTTGTGAGTGGTGGGCCAACACACACATACCTTCACTTGTGAGAGTGGTGGGCTAGCGTGCATGTATGTGTGTGCCAGCCCACCACTCGTGCAGCCCAGTTCCGAATAGACCACAGACCAATAATGGTATTGGAGACCCCTGGAATAGATATTCTAAGACATTTAAATTTAACCATAGACTTTCTACCCCAAACTTTTAACCTTCTGGGGTTAAAGTATTAGCAGAAACCCCAAAAACAGGGGTCAATTACCACACTGATGGGCAGGCACAGTCAAGACAGAGAGAAAGAGAGAGACAGAGACTATTATAGAATATATACAAATTATATAATTTATATTTAAATATAAAAAAACTAAATCTATATAAATATATTAAAGATATTGATAAAGGAGAATGTTTGTAAGTCAAAGTTGAAATGAGGGGTCCTTGGTGCTCTCTGAGCGTGGTTGCTTTCTTTCATTATCCAACTAGCTAACATCGTCAGTGCGGTATTAAAGATATTAATTACAATATGTCATAATTACACAGATGTATAAATATCAAGCCTCCTAGAGTTGCCTCCAGCAGCATGTAAGTTGAATAAGTAAATAAATACATGATTATATACTGTGTGTTAGCATACATAAATATAGAACAGAAATTTACAAAACATATATTAGAGGTTAGGTGTTGTTTCACTTGCAAACGTGGTAGGCTTTTTAAAACACCCTTCTGGTTTTTTTCTTCTGCCACTTTTCTGAGGTATGCATAATCTGGAACTGCAGTCAAACTGGAGGTGATGATAGTTTTATTGACAGGGGAGTGTTAAGTGGGAGGGAAGGAAGGAAGGTTTATCAGCAGGCTGATGTGTAATGGCCTCACCCTTCTCAAACTGGCTTGGGAGTTGACCTCCAGCCCTGCTAATTTTAATCCCATCCTTTGGAGCCAAATCCTTAAATTCTCATTCCACAAAGAGGCACGTTTTAGATTTCGTCCTTTTTAGATTTCAAGCAGGGGTGTCCAACCACGGAAACTTTTAACATTTGTGGACTTCAACTCCCAGAATTCCCAAGCCAGCATGTATTTCCCCAATTTCCAGATTCATAAAATTCAAAAATTAGAACCTCAAAAGAAGCATTAGTAGAGGGACAGAATCAAGATCTCGTGAAGTTCTAGTACCGCTTTATAAAGCCGTAGTAAGACCACACTTGGAATACAGTATTGCATCCAGTTCTGGTCACCGCAATAGAAAAAAAAGATGTTGAGAGTCTGGAAAGAGTGCAGAGAAGAGCAACAAAAATGATTAGGGGGCTGGAGGCTAAAATTATGAAGAACAGTTACAGGAATTGGATATGTCTAGTCCAGGGGTAGGCAACCTTGGCTCTTTTATGACTCGTGGACTTCAACTCCCAGAATTCCTGAGCCAGCCATGCTGAGGGGAAAGTGAGAGGTTTCCAAGCTGAGCCACGCTGACTCAGGAATTCTGGGAGTTGAAGTCCACGAGTCATAAAAGAGCCAAGGTTGCCTACCCTGTAGTCTAATGAAAAGAAGGACTAGGGGGGACATGATAGCACTATTCCAATATTTAAGGAACTCCTACAAAAATAAGGGGGTCAAACTATTTTGCAAAGCACCAAAAGGCAAGACAAGAAACAATGGTTGGAAACTAACCAAGGAGAAGGAACTAATGAGACATTTCCTAACGGTGAGAGCAATTAACCAGTGGAACACAGCTTGCCTTCAGACGTTGTGGGTGCTCTATCACGTGAAATTTCATTTCCCAAGCTGATTGGCTATAGCAGTGATGGCGAACCTTTTAGAGCAGTGGTTCTCAACCTGTGGGTCGGGACCCCATTTGGGGTCAATCGACCATTTCACGGGGGTCGCCAAGCAAGGCTGTCCGCCATTTTTTCCCCCCTTTTCCGGCGGGTGCCTTACCTCCCTTGGACTGGGCCAGCTGGTGGTCGGCCTGCTCTGTCTCTGCCGCTTGCCAGCTACGCCTCAGCCAGCGCAGGGGGCGGAACCACGCATGCGCGGCGCTCCCGGGCAGGTAAAGTCCTCGACTTACGACCGGTTGGGTAGTCCTTGACTTACGACCGGTTTATTCCTCGACTTACGACCGGTTTATTCCTCGACTTACGACCGGTTGGGGTCGCGGCATTAAAAAGGTTGAGAACCACTGTTTTAGAGACTGAGTGCCCAAACTGCAACTCAAAACCCACTTATGCATCGTCGAGTGCCGGGTGGGTGTGGCCCATTGGCTGGGTGTGGCCAATTGGGTGGGCATGGCCAATTGGGTGGGCATGGCTGCCGTGGTAACGGCAGACTGGGTGGGACTAAAAAGTTCAATCAATCAATTCCAACTTTGCAAGAACTTCCCCCCCCCC
>NW_015398305.1:4510-7003 GCF_001527695.2 Protobothrops mucrosquamatus
TTTTTTGTTTTTTGCACATGGTGGCGGAGGCCTAAAGCGAAAAGGTTTTATAAAACCCAGCTGAAGGCCTAGGACTGGGGCGACGACGCGCGTGCCCACAGAGAGGGCTCTGAGTGCCGCCTCTGGCACCCGTGCCATAGGTTCGCCACCACTGGGCTATAGTTTTCAGTTCCTTCCCATTTGTACCCCATCACGTCTCCAATTTCATGGTTTACTAAAGGCTGCAGATATTTTACGCATGTTTTGCTCCCGCTTATGAGGCATCAGCACTTCTTTCTCCAGAGCTCAGAGCAAAGAGAATAAATCTGTGTTCACTCTTTTGTATAAATGGATCTCTAGATTGCAAGTTGGCTGTATCTGAAAGTTAAAACACTCTGAGAATAAAAACCTAAGAAATCACTCCAGGTGCTTCTAACAACAGAACTCTTCAGCAAAAAACATGGTGGGTTTTAAACACATCAGCCATTATTTTGGGCGTGAACTACATTTAATTCAATCCTGTCCTTAGTTTTTAGCATTGTCAAGACTTCAGTCTTTTCTGAATAAACGCTGCTGTTAAAATAAACTTTTGCTGTTCATTCTAGATTAGGGCTGGGCATATTTTTTAAGAGGCCATCTGAGAACCTGGGACTGTTGTAGGCTGAACTTAATTCTGCTCAATATTAATGTTATTGCTTTGTAAAAAAAATGGAACACATTATTCCAATCTCATTCATTCTTACAGGGATCCTGAGTCCTTTCTAGGCTAGCTTTTAGCAGTTGTTCATTCCAGTTTTCAAAGCAAAAGTATAAAACATCTCCAAAAAAAAAAAAACACCCAAGAAAAGAGATTAAGAAAAACGATCAACCGCAGAGGAGAAATTCCTTTGGATTTCCTCCCTATTGTTGAGGATGCTTGGATTCCATAATCTGGGTATCAGCATAAAAGAATTAATTATCTACCTCATTCTGCTATTTTAGAAAGAAATGGAAAAATTACCCCATTCTTTTTAAATAGAATTACTTAAGAGTTTAACAGTCTGGTGCAATTTAACGGTAGCAAGATATGAATGATCTTTTCAGATATAGTTTTTGCAAGAGAACAATAATCTTTCCCCACCATTGTAATACCTCGACTTACTACCATAATGGACCCCGCCCATCACAACTGTAAACTGTGATGGTTGTAAAAGGGGTCAAAAAACATGACCAATCCAATTTTACTTTCTTTTTTTGCAGCCATGATAAAGCAGTCACTGTGGATATAAAGCAGGGGCCTTCAAAGTTGGTCCTTTTATGACTTGTGGACTTCAACTCCCAGAATTCCTCAGCCAGGCACGCTGGCTGAGGAATTCTGGAAGTTGAAGTCCTCAAGTCATAAAAGGGAAAAGTTTGAAGACCCCTGATATAAAACAAACCAGTGGCTCAATACGGGCCAGTTTTGCCGAAATCCAGAAGCGGATGCCAATTTTCCACCCAAAAAAATGTCCTAAAACATGGTCACGTGACCACAGGATGCTGCAAACAGCCGTAAAGCAGCCTGGATGTTGAGTGCGCCTCACATGCGGTCAAGTGAGTGGGGCAGGCCTTGGGAACCAGGTCTTAAGTATCCATGGGGAGGACCGCTGTGACTTTGAACAGTCACTAAGTGACCGCTTGTAAGTTGAGGACTACAATTCCTGTAACAGGAATTGACACCCACCCCCCAAAAAAACAGATGTTAATTTCGAAAGAAATAGAAACAACGCTGAAGAATATGGCAAGGTTTGCGCTCTTCTGCAGTGTTTTTCAAACTTGGCAACTTTAGGAGGGGTGGACTTCAACTCCCAGAATTCAAGGGTAGCTGAGGAATTCTGGGAGTTACGTCCACACCTCTTAAAGTTACCAAGTTTAAAAGAACATTGTATTAGGCCAGGGGTAGGCAACCTTGGCTCTTTTATGACTCATGGACTTCAACTCCCAGAATTCCTGAGCCAGCCATGCTGAGGGGAAAGGGAGAGGTTGTCATGCTGAGCCATGCTGGCTCAGGAATTCTGGGAGTTGAAGTCCACGAGTCATAAAAGAGCCAAGGTTGCCTACCCCTGTATTAGGTGAAACATTTGTTACGTGAACTTTGCCCCATTTTATAATCTTTCTGGTCACAGTTATTATATGAAACACTGCAGTTGTTGAGTTAGTAAGTGAATCTGGCTTCCCCATTGACCTTGCTTGCCTGAAGGTCGCAAAAGGGGATCATCACATGACCCTGGGACACTGCAAGGTCATAAATACAAATTGGTTGCCAAGCGTCTGAATTTGGATCGCGTGACCATGGAGATGCTGCAACGGTCATGAAGTGAGAAAAACAGTCATAAGTCTTACTTTTTTTCCAGTGTAACTTCAAATGGTCACTAAGTGGGCTGTTCTAAGTCAAGGACTGCCTGTACAAGTAGACCTCAACTTACAACAGTTCCTTTAGTGACCATTCAAAGTTACAGTGGCAATGAAAAAATGTGACTTAAGGCCTTATTCACA
>NW_015398306.1:0-1300 GCF_001527695.2 Protobothrops mucrosquamatus
AACCCCCCCCATACAAATATAAACATACATTGATACAACTTCACACCCCCTCCCTGCGTCCACCCTCTTTTCTCCTCCAACATCCCTACACATCCCCCCTCCTTCCCTCTCCTCTTCCTACGGACACGGTTTAGAGCGCTAGCACCCCCCTCCCCGCATCCGCCCTCTTTTCTTAAACGCCCCTGAATGTTCACCAACTTTGTGAAAACGGCGCTAAAGTTCGAACCGGCCACGTTCCTGGTTCGGTCCGTTCTCTGCCAGGACTACCGTTCTCCCCGAGGGTCTCCCTCCCCCGCCCCAAAGACTTCGGGTTCTGCTAACTGCAGCCCCCCCCCCTCCTCTGCCTTCGTTTTAATTTGAAACGAAGCGGAGTTTGGTTTTGTTTTGTTTTTTAATTTTCATCAACGTCAGGTTTATGCGCGTCTTTTTTTTCCCTCAGAAAGACCGCAGGGTTAGTAGCGGCGCTGTTTATTTTACTCATTCTCAAAGACACTTTAAGGTAAACCTGCTATCACTGCGACGCATCTGCAAGGCTTACTCAGCAGTCCCGTTGAGTTCAGTGGAGCTTATTCCCCCCCACCACCACCACCAAAAAAATGTGTAGGGTCTACAAGTTTGGTTCCACAAGTCAGAGAACCTAAAGGGCAAACGACTGGTGGGAACGAGGAGAAATAATGACATTTTTTAAGACTGCCTTCTATGTAACCGCATCTGAAAAGAGTGTACGTATTCACCTACTTGGAGAAGGCTACCACGACGCTCCTCGACTCAAACCACTTACCTAGGAACAAGCCCCAATGGATGGTGGAAATAGCAAACAGAAGCGGAAGACAGGGATAAAGATCACTGTATACTATAATAATTTTTAAAAATCAGTTTACAGACTTAGAACAAGAATGTTACAAACACCATATAAATATATTGTTTGCTGTGTGATTCAAGCATGCACATATGTCAGTGAGGAAAGCCTCTTTTCTGGATCTGTATTTTCCTCCATAAACACAATATTTTCCTCCAGTAGCGAAAGAAAAAAAAACACACAAACAAAATGACCATCTATTCTAACCAATTGGAGAGATCCTTGAAACTAGCCAAGGGCTCTTCATTAGCCACCTGTATTATCCCTGTAAGTCCTTCATTCCTAATGAACTTGTTTAAAAAATTGTTTATTTAATTATTCACTTTTTATGCTGCCTATCTCCCCTACAAGGTGGGTTGGCTTAAAAGTCTATCAAAAGTCCAGGTCTTTCCCTTCAGCATTTCTCACCTGCCTCATCACACAGGAGAAAATATTTCTGTG
>NW_015398306.1:5533-7003 GCF_001527695.2 Protobothrops mucrosquamatus
CACACACACACACACAATCTTCTTTCCTTTTTGCAACTCTGCTTGGGTAAGAAGGATGAGGTTTTTGGAGATGGCTGGTTTATGTGTTTTGGATCACTGGTTTACGTGTCTGGGTAAGAACATCTCAAGAGAAACTGAAGGGTGTAGATAAAAATTCTTCCCCATTAAAACGGGACAGATATCTTCAAAAGAATTATATATCTAATTTCTACAGTGTTTCCTAAAATAGAAATGGGGCAGTTTTGGGTAAGAAACCAATATACATTCTCCAAGGAAGAAAAAAGGAAGTTGTCCTTCCAGCCATTTACTTCTGCCTACCTCCTTAGGAACCAAAGGGAATTTAGAAAGACCAATAGCAAAATGCAAAGATCTCAATATACATAGATCACAATGAGTTCACAATGCTGAATGGCCCTTCTTTTAAGCAGGAGCCCTACGGGGCGCCCTTACTCTTAATGTTCTCATTTGCAGATACCCCACACTTACCTTCATGGCATCTCAGAGCAGAGGTCAATTAGAAAAACAGTCTGGGCTCCAAATGAGCACACAGAGGTTTTTTTGCTGCCAATGGATTCCAGGAAAATAACCAAACTGCAGCTGCAAAAAGCCTTACTCGGCACTTTACAAGCCAACCCAGTTCTGTTGGGGCTGCACTCCTATGGTGAAGACAATGAGAGTTATAGCCCAAACCTAACCTATCTGGTGAGAACCAGTTAGTTGAGGGACTCCGGCCTGTGGTTTCACTCCACCAATATCTACCTTGGCTTTTTATTCAGCAAAACTGGCAGCAGCACATGAGACCCAATATGGTTCCTAAGGAAGGGTGCTCGGTGGGTGAAATTTGGAGATTTTTGTCTCTAGGGCTTGAGTGGGGATCAGCGTAATCCACAGGGCACACTTTGCCACAACACACACACACACACACAGACCTTTTTGTATGTGTGTGCAAACCCATAGACACACACAAACACATGCACAAATACACACATACACACACCCACACATACACGCAGAAACTCACACAAACTCACACGTTAGAATAATTATCCAATGAGAGAAAAGATAAGATGACCAGACCTTTGTGTGTGTGTGTGTGGGTGTGTGCGCGCACACACACACACACAAACTCATGCACAAATACACACACACACCAATTCAAGCCCCAGTTTGACAGTCCATCTTCACACAACAGGATATGTTTAGCTCATGCTGCCAACAACTCAAGACATAATTCTTTATGCTTGGGTCTGATAGCACCAAAAGGGGAGGGGGGGCAGGAAGAAAGTCATTGGAGGTGCAGGGGGAGGGGGATACAAATCCCCCCCTCGCTTTTTCTCCAGACTGTTGGACTTCCCATGAACCTTTGCCACAGGAGAGTCCTGGCAAGGCGCCCTTCTTTCGGTGGCCCCTCTCCCACTGGCAGACAGGCAGCAGTGGGTCTGGCTTGCTGGGGGGGGGGGGTGTTGCAGC
>NW_015398307.1:0-3355 GCF_001527695.2 Protobothrops mucrosquamatus
CTGATTGCTCATTTTTGTATTCAGTCCACATCCATTCAGCATCTATTCATTCTTAAATTTATCTTGTTTTAACACATATATTTCTAAGTATCCAATCTTACTCTATTCAACTTTCTTTGATGTTTCGTCTGACCTACCCAACTCTCTTTCCATAAAACAATGTGGACAGAAGTATGTAGTTATTTTGCTTCTTTCAAAATCACTTTTCCTCACAACATATCATGTCCTACTTTCTACCTTTCTACCAGCATTTGCATATCTTAAAATTTCTCCATTCCTTCTGACATCTTTAGTAAACAGGCGATGAATTTATGCTCCATGATTGTAGGCCAGAAGATAGCAAGAAAATTGATTTGCCAAATAATACAATAACAATAATGAGCAATTGGATTGACAGCCACGTAATAAAAGAAAGCTGCATTCATCTCTGCATTGCCATACTAAGCAGTATTACACTAACTGGTTTTTCTTTATTTTGAAGTTTCCAAGAAACGGAGAGGAATTGAGAAAGCCATAATTTAATCACTAGATATGCTATTAAATGGTTGCATGGCTGCGAGTGTAGGGCAAGGAAGAACTATAAGTTGGTGGTAAAATGCATGTTTTGCAACTGTTTCAATCTCCAGTATGTCTAGTTCAAAGAATTCAGGGCCATAATAGGATCAACTAAAATTACAGAGGATCTTGTGAAACTTTTGAGTTCTCTAGAGCACATCATCAAGTAAGATTTTCCAAACAGCAGGAAAGAAAACAATACAAAAATGAATTTGATGTTGTAGCTACCTGCTCTCTAATTTAGATTTATTCTAAAGGTGTTCACAAACTGAATGGATTTGTTGTCATTAGATGCAACCGTTGCCAGGTTTCACTTACTGTGGGACCAATCAAAGGATGATCCTCCTAGCTCTGAAGACATAAAACCTAGCAGCCTCCAATATTTCTTACCAGTAGCTAAGCTCACCAGCTTTTGACTTGGCAGAGGCAGAAAGAAGGAAATGTTAAAGTCTTACAGTCACATTACTAAAGAATAATTCTGGTATGCAGGCTCCTCTCTTGGCAGAGATTTAACAAGAAACTTTATTAATTAGTTGTCTGGCAATATCAAAAAGCTATAAAACCAACAAAAAGAAACAGTAGAAAATATTCATAATGAATCATTACTTCAGTAGTTAAACCTATTCTATTCTAGATAACCTGTCCTTTTTAAAATGGCAGGCTTATTTATTTATTTACATTATTTGTTACTTGCTAGTGATAAGCAGGGGCATGATGGCTCAGCTGAGCTCGTCAAAGTTCAAGACCCGAGCATTGTGTGATGGGGTAAGCTCCCATCACTTGCCCCAGCTCCTATCCCACCTACGGTGGTAGTTCAAAAACATGTAAATGCAAGTAAATAGGTACCATTTAAATGGGAAGGTAACAGCATTTCATGCTCGGTGTTTAGTCATGGTGGCCACATGATCATGGAAATGTCTTTGGACAACACTGGATCCCTTGGCTAAGAAATGGAGATCAGCACTGCCCACTTTACTTTACCTTTAGTGATAGGTAGGTTAATTTCCTGCAGAAATTCAATAGAGCAATCCAAGGTCTCTTCCAGCTCTATTCTGATTAGATCAGTATTTTTCAAACTTGGTAACTTTAAAATGTGTGAGCTTCAACTCCCAGAATTCCCTAGCCAGTATAAAGTTAAAGCTGCCAAGTTTGAAAAACAACTCACTAGTTTATACTGCTTTTATGTGCGTAGATCAAAGAATCAGTTGGCTAGAGAGAGGAAAGATTTCTCAGTCAGATGCCTGGACAGCCACTGCTACAGTAAAACAATGAAACTGTAAGCTGACTTACGTTTCAAGATTAACATAGGAAACTTGCATTAGGGGATCAAGTTAAAAGCACCAAAACATTAAACTAGAGCTTTGAATCTACCTTGCAAATATTGGGATTAGGGTTAGGGAATACATTGTTCTCTTTCTTCTGAAATTTTTCCTTGCTTCCTTCTGCCACCTGCTGGAATTACACCTATCCTGCATTTCTTTTCTGTGAATAAGCCCTGTACTTTACTAAGCAGAAAAAAAATCTGTTTTGATCTTTCTGAAAAAAAGAAAAAAATAGAAACACTTAGTCAACATTATGACTATTGGTTTGTGTGTGTTTTCCCCCTTCTCTTTTTCTGACACATGCATGTTCAAACATAAAGAGAACACAAGCTTTAACTTTTAGTTCCATGACAAATGAATAGCTTGTTGCATTTTTCCTCAAATGATCCCTCCAGAACAGAGGTAGGGAGTGATGGCCCTTTTATGACTTGTGAACTTCAACTCCCAGAATTCCTGAGTCCACACGTCATAAAGGGGGCATTATTCCCCACCTCTGCTCTAGATTCTAGAAGACAGTGATTTCTGGCTTTTGTTTGATCAATATCCTAATTAGGTTACTAGAGGGGAGAAACTGATCAGGCAGTACAGTATGTGAAAGCCCCCATTGCCATAATATGGTATTAAATAACTTCAGCTCCATCACTCTCACCAGAATAAAACTGTTGTGCAAATTACTGAACCCATCTGCTTTCCTATAATGCAAAACTAGGCAACCTAATGGAGTGTATAAATCATTCTGGTGACAATACAAGAGCAAGCTCGACATTTGTTGAACCAGGCTTTCCTATTTTGGAGGGTTTAATGTTGAAATTAGCAGGATTTTGAAGACATGGTGCAGAGGAGAGACTATGATAGTAAATCCTTAATCTGCTTATCTTCCTGACAAAAATTGCACTGCCCCCAAATCACTAATTTTTGTCAACATGATCTTCAGCGCTTTGGAAGTTTTATATATAACCTCTGGAATGCCCAATCAGGTTTCATTGGTTTTGGCTCCACATCATATGAATATCCTTGTTTTGAAAAGACAATTATGTGAATTGGTGAATAAATTTAATAAATAGATCCTGTAATTTCACCCCTTACACCAGATTCTAGAGAACTACACTGAATGTGGGCTTTGAGAAGCCAATCTGAGAAACATTGATGGATAATGTAGTTTTGGTATCTTGTAACAAACACAACACTTGCTGTACCCTTGGTCTGCCTTAGGCAACTGATGCTGTTATTATTAATTTGATGTGTAAATTCCCCAACTACTAGGCAACCAATAGTCAAATATTTATTTATTTATTTATTTATTTATTTATTTATTTATTTATTGTTTATATTTATATCCCGCCCTTCTCCTTGCGGACTCAGGGCGGCTAACAACCAGATAAAAATACAAAATACCAAAGCTACAGATTAAAACTTGATTAAAAGACAAATATTAATAATTGGTCTAAGTAATTTAAAATTATTTTAAAACCCCCACT
>NW_015398307.1:5408-7003 GCF_001527695.2 Protobothrops mucrosquamatus
TCGGTCCAGTGCTGCGGCTGCGGCCACATCCCAGGCCGCAGCCAGATCTTCCGCCGAGTCGTGACCTAGATCCTCCGGATATGGCCCAAGCTCCGTCAGAAACCTCTCCGGGTCCATCAGGAGCCTGGGACGGAACCATCTAGGCGGTTCCGTCTCCCTGCGGCGAGGGGAAGCGGTCCGGAAGTCCATCCTAAGGAGTTATCTGCATAAAAGTGAATGCAGAAACTTTATCTCAGGACATGCTTATTAAGCACCTACCAGTCCAAAGTGCTTACCACTATTTAATTAAGCAATATTTAAATAATCAAAAGACAGTAAATCAAGAGGAAATTATTAGAAATGTTTATTAAAACTAAAGGCACAAATCATGAACAAGGCTTGTTATTAAAAATAGGCACAGACAAAAACGTGCACTTCCCTCAATGTTCAGGCACCTGGAAAACGCTGCAAGTTTTGCAACACATTTGGTCGCTCAGTTGCCAAAGGATCTTGGATACCCTGGAAACTTACCAAAAAAGTTGCGATCCTTAAGAACTATAACAATATCTTAGCAACCTTTAGCCACCTCAACAAGATCCCACAACTTTTCCAGATAATCTTTGATTCTACATAACTTACACAAGGGCACTCTTAATTCTCTTGCTGGGGTATAGATACAGCACCTTCTCCTCTGCTGTGCTTTCAGTTTTAATAAAAGAACTTGCCCAACTGGACTTCTCATGTTCCTTACTAGAAGAAGCCTGCTGAAAGGAGAATTGCGTGCACTCTAGGCTTATTTCTTTGATCCAATAGATTTTAAGGCTTCATAGAACTATTTGCATTATGAGATATACTAAGTGCTTCCCATTTGGATTAAGGTACCAGAACTGTCTGGCTCCAATCCTTCCTGGTTCTTAGGTTGATAGCAGCAACATCTTCTGCGGTGCATAGGTCACCATGTTCAGAATCAAGATACCTGGTTAGAAGGGAAGGGGTTGGGTGGATGGGTTTTCTTATAATAGGCTTCTGGTGCAAGAGGCATTCTTGTTCATACATGTACCTGATTCTCTAAAAATCATTTTAATCATGACAGCAGCAAGTGATCTCAGATCTTTATTCTCAAGTGCTTGGAAATTCTTGCTAAACATGTGGAGGTCACCATTCCAATCTGTTATAGAATGTTCAGTTCTGCTGTGCAAGAACAACTTGCATTGATCATGCTCCTCTCATAGGTTGCCTGTAACATACCTCTCCATTCCATCCTTAACTCAAGTTGTGTCTTTTTAAAAAAAAATCTAGATTGCTTTTCTCAGACTAAAGCTTTAACCATTAGCCATTTTCTCAGCTATCAATGGTGCTCATCAGTTTATCTAAGATCTTCCAATCTACTGCTGTCTGGAGGGCTTTAAATAGAGGGGCTGGAGTTCCTCAAATAGCATGAAGGTCTTCCTTCTTTCAAACAACATGCTGATATCTCAGCCAGGAGGGTTACCCATACTGAGGTAGGGTAAGAAGGCCTCATGACCTTTACCCCATGTAAAGGTCATGACTTCAAAAATTATAGAATAGCTTTCCGTTGCAGGTGATGCTGAAGTTCAAGAATGAAAACATTAAGC
>NW_015398307.1:11611-13749 GCF_001527695.2 Protobothrops mucrosquamatus
CCTGAATTAATTGGGTCAAGTCCAAGGCCGTCATGGAAGCCAAGAACTCCTGAGCTGCCGCTGACGTCTCACCCACTGATGGCAGGTTGAAATCCCCCAAGACCATAAGTCTGGGGGTTCCAACCGCCACCCCGGCTATCACGTCAGCCAGCTCAGGCAGGGCTGCTGATACATAGCAGGGAGCCAGGTATATAATCAGAGATCTTCTAGTCCAACCCCCTGCTCAAGCAGGAGACCCTATACCATTTCAGACAAGTGGCTGTCCAGTTTCTTCTTAAAAACCTCCAGTGATGAAGTACCCACAACTTCTGACAGCAAACTGTTCCACTGGTCCATTGTCCTCACTGTTGGGAAATTTCTCCTTAATTCCAGGTTGCTTCTCTCCTTGATTAGATTCTATCCATTGTTTCTTGTCCTTCCCTCTGATTCTGACCGGCTCAAGGTTAATTCAGCCTTCCATCCTTCTGAGATCGGTAAAATGAGGACCCAGATTGTGGGGGTCATTATGCTGACTCTGTAAACCACTTAGAGAGGGCTGTAAAGCACCTTTCCCACCGCTTCTCTGTCCCACTAGTAGATTGGTATTACAGGTTTTTTTGGGGGGGGTCTAAGTAGAACTAACAGTACATCCTATGAATTAAAAATCAGAATGTAAGCCTGAATAATACTTAAAAGCATTTAAGTTTCCTCTCTTATTGTTTCCTATCTGGTCTCTCGTATATCATCTCTCCTAATGCCATCTGTTTCTATGCCTCCTCTCTTTATTCCATATCTTTGTCAAAAAGATTCAGAATAATCATCTCCACAGAAGTGCAGAACCAACAGTGCAAGACCAACAACAATTCACATACATATTACAAAAGGATGTATTTGCTTTAGAGCCAGGATATTTGAAAATCTAGCTTGTTCTTGCTCATAATTTAAGATCAGATGTGGAAGACCTTCTGTATATAGTATATTTTGTATATTGCAAATGCTATGAAATAAAAACACAGAATAGAACGTCCTCCCTTATGACATTTTGATACCATAATTCCTTTCTCTTAAGATAAAAACAGGCATCATTCTTCAAACTGGGGCCATAAATTATATTTATAACTGCTACTGAGCAAAATTATTTGTTCTGGAAGTTGGACAGATTTGAAGGCTGAATTTGTTTTGCCTAACAGAGGCTTAGCACAGTCATTTCCAGCTCAGTTTTGGCAGTATAATCTCAGCCTGAATGAAACTATGCCACCAAATTTGAAGAATGAGAGAGTAACAACCGATTGAAAGGGATCAGCCTAAACACCAACAACAACAAAATGAAACTTAGCAGAGTTCACAAATTACTGGACAATATCCTTAATTTCATATCCTAGCAAATAATGCTGAAGATCATCCAATGCATATTAGAACCAGACATGAAAAGGGAGATACCAGCCATTTAAGCTGGCTTTAGGAAAAAAATAGAGAACAAAAGATATTATTTTGGATGCATGCTGGATAACTGAGAAAGCAAAAGAGTACCAAGAAAAAGTCAATATGTGCTTCATTGATTATAGAAAAGCTTTTGATTGTGTCAGCCAAGCCAACCTGCGGAATATCTTCAGAAAAATGGAAATCCCAGGACATCTCAGTATCCTTTAAAAAATCTATAGTCAGGACAGAAAGCCACAGCCTGGATGGAATATAGTGAAACAAACTTATTATCTTCTTATTTATTCAACTCACATTCTGAATATATACTGAGAGAAGCTGGATTGGAAAAAAAATGAGCATAGTTTTAAAATCGGAGGAAGAAACATTAATCACCTACACTCTGCTACTCTGATAATTAAAATGCAGATGATCTGGAAGCTCCAGTAATGATTTTTTTTTGTTTTATAGGGTGGCAATGAAGACTTCAGAAAAAAAATATTCAGATGTCATGATGCATTATATCTACAAAATCAAAACGTTGTAGATAAAACAATTATGAGTATGGTTTTGTGTTCTATATATACTCTCCACTGAAAGGCCACACTTTAGGAAATGCGTGGCTATAACAATCAAAACACAAGCTTGGCACAGAATTATCTTGACTGAAAAGGCTTGCTGGCCAAAGTTACTCTTGGATGCCAATTCTTAAGGCAACAATTCACACACCTTGGTCTCCA
>NW_015398308.1:0-1529 GCF_001527695.2 Protobothrops mucrosquamatus
AGAAATTAGCCAAATACTGTCATTTTGCTGGGTGAAATGCCCTGGGGAGGGAATACATTAAACAAAACCTGGGAGATGGGAGTTGTAAGACATTTCCATGCACAATGCTCATTCCTCTGAGAGAAACCAAATCTTAGTCTTGTACATTCCTCAATCCTTCCAAAGCAATTTGAAATAAACCTACTGATCATCTTCGTTCCGACCAACTAAAACCACACATAGAATGGGTGGAGGCAGAATAGGAAGATAAATGACAAATTAGGTATCACAATACATGCTTGCTATTTTTCCATATCAAAGCTACTGCAGGTCTTGAAGAAATGCCCCTCTCCCAATCCTTGTCATCATTCCACAGAAAAAGGAAATGAAATACATTATTGTTTGCTCTTTCATGTTTTAAAATATGTATTCTGTGCATTTTCCTGTTTGCAAAATATATAAATCAATCTGATCCTTATAATGGTGTGAAGCTGCATATCAACCCACCATTCCTTCTCTATCAGAGATCACTTTAAAATGGAAGGGTAGCATGGAATGTCCTTAGTACATTCTAAAACAGTTGCAGAATTTTTATGCTGCAAAAACAGGAACAGCACTTCTATGCTGCCATCACCCTGATTCCACTGGGATAACCGAAATCAATTCTCCCACCTCCATCCCTCCCAGCATATCCAAAGGGGAAGGGGAAAAAAGACTGAGAAACAAAAGGGTCTCTTGTCAATTTTACCCTCTTATTTAAAAATAGCATTCCCCCTTCATGGACTTGCTAAGAGGGCTGAAACTCAGAAAGGAGGAGGAAAGATAAGGCAAGAAATCCTTTCAGTAGAAAAATACTCATAGCCTCTCCAAAACTTTACTGTTGAAAAAGAAGGTTATGATTTACATCATCATCACACTAAAACATAGCTAGACCTGAAATAGATTGTCTTACACTAAACTCAGCTAACATGGGATCACAAGAAATCTAGAGCTGCTTTTGAATTGGCATCAAGACCTCCATGGAAATATCCTTGGAGTGCAGGAGTTAATAGAGCACAGGAGAGTGGGGGATACTAATTTGAGTATCACCTAGCCTCCAACTTGGAAACTGGGTGGGTTAATTCTCACTTGAATCCAGTTCAATTTGGGGCTTTGAGTTCTGATCCCATCAGTACCAAAAGAACAATATAAGCTATGGAATTTAGAACAGATATTGTTATAAGATTCCATACATATTGCAATAAATGTCTCAAAGATGTATACCTTTGCCTCTGTCATGTGAGGTCCAAGAGATCTTGGTGGCCCAAAGTACATTTGGCCAGCTGTGCCCAGCTGTCAGATGCAACCTTTCGTGTTGTGTTCTTTGTATTCCCCCCCCTTAATCCCCTATGCATATCCTGATCACCCATTAAGGGTGATTGCCCTTCCCCATTGATCGCCCATTAAGGGTGATTGCCCTTCTCCATCTGCATACAGTTTCATGCCCGTTGCTGGTTGGCTAACTAGCAACAGGGTCTTGCCAGCCAATGGAATTGTGTGATTACAAGCCA
>NW_015398308.1:5686-7001 GCF_001527695.2 Protobothrops mucrosquamatus
ATGCCCGTTGCTGGTTGGCTAACTAGCAACAGGGTCTTGCCAGCCAATGGAATTGTGTGATTACAAGCCAGGGGAATCCCATAAAAGAGGGCTCCCCTGGCCCAGAGAGCCAGTCCGGATTTACTTGATGCCTTGCCAATAAACCGAGAGCTGACTGTCACTCGACTCGTGTCTTACTGCCTGCGCGATCTAACACCTTTCCTGGCTGGCTTTCAATAGCCCAATGTGCCTTGCAGTTGGCTGGAAGCTGCAACTGGTACAGAATGCAGCTGTTTCAAACATCCTAAAGGAACTACCCTATATGCTACGGATCAGGTTTCAGAGTTTTCATAATAACTTTTAAGGTCTTAAATGGTTTAGGATCCTGATGTCTGAGAAGCATCTGTTCCAGTATATGTATCTGGAGGAGGAAGAAAACTCTCCTAAATGCTGCATTGTGCCTAGGACATGTGCACTATGTAAGAATGTGAGAGAGGGCTTTCTCTGTTCTGTCTCTCCCCTTCTCCCTTTCTTTGTCCATGTTTTCAAGTACCCTTCCCCTAATATTGCACAATATTGCTTTTGCAGCAAAGTTATTACATGGCCTGACCACATTCTACTATTCCTTCTGAAAATCTGTACTTTATATTATGATCCCTTTTGGTTAAGGCTTTTAAAAATATTAAATCTTACGGTATTAATTTATGTATATCATGACTTATAACCTTTTCCGAGATTCTTAAAGATATAGAAATTAAAAAAAATGAAGTTATCTCATTTTTGCTTGGTGCTTTTAACATATCATAGACTACAACCCATATCATCCTCAAGCGGGAGATAAATAACTGAATTAATTCATATCATCTGGAAAGTACCAGATTGCAGAAGGGGGCTCTGACTTTGTTCGGTTTTGTATGTGGTTGAAAAGACACCAGTGTATGTATGAAATAGCAGTTTGCAGATTTAGGTAAATATGAGATTTAGGCTACAAAAATTAGGACAACTGCTAGATGGCATCAAAGAGTAAGTGTTGGAATGGGGGCGGGAGGGAGTAAAGGAAATGTTATTGCTTTGATACCATTTAGCGATTGACATTTGCAGTGCCAGATCTGGTAGCTCTAAGTTTAGGACAGAAAAGCTTATTGGATCTTATCTGGGCTGCTTCTTTACCAAGCACTGTTTGCTTGTCCCTGCCTTTACAGGGAAGGGTGCTCTTTGAAAGCTGCATGACAAAGAGAAATGAACAAACATTTTTTTGGCATGGAGTGGACCCATGTTGCTTCTGCCTGTTTGTGCAGCTGCTGGAGCTATAGAATGTCTATATGGAAAAGAAGGC
>NW_015398309.1:0-2237 GCF_001527695.2 Protobothrops mucrosquamatus
AACCCTCTTCCCACCCCAGGAAAACCCTTGCTGGACAAGATACTCACTAGATTAAGTGAAGGGCGAAGGCCACCAAAGCCAGGCCTGGGACCACAGAAGGTGACACGGCTTCATCGCTGCTTTGTTCCTCTGAGTCATAGATCCTGGTGGTGGGGGGCGCCTTGAACGTGGAGGTGGTGCTGGTGGTGGTCTCTGCAGGGGGGAAAAGAGGAGACCCTTCCAGGAAATGAAGGTCAAGTTTGGTTTTTTTGCCCCCCAACCCCAATTCAACATCTGCACCTCCACGTAGAACAACCAAGGATGAATTTTGTAGCCTTGGAAGGAAACTATTGTCATGATTGCGGCTTGTACTGGAGGTCTGGGCATTGAAGAGGGGCTGACTTTGCTGTGCCCACCCTGTCTCTCTGACTGCAGCCTTTCAGTCAACACCCCAGACCCAAACAGGGCCTAAAATGCTTCCACCACCAAGAGGCTCTTCTTCCAGAAGACTCAAGGCCAGCAAGACAATTGGGGGCCTCCTGGTTCTGCCCCCTTTTGTCTCTGTGGGCATCTGGCCCACGAATATGATGGCCCTGGGATTTGAGCTCCCCGTGTCAGGGTCTGCAGCTGGTAGTCTAATTTTTTGAATGATATTTCTTCAGTTGGTATCTTTGGCACTGCACTGTGTTAGGACTTGAGGCTTGCAAGGAACTGGGTACGTCTAGTTCATGGGTAGGCAACCTTGGCTCTTTTATGACTCGTGGACTTCAACTCCCAGAATTCCTGAGCCAGCCTGGCTCAGCTTGGAAACCTCTCCCCTTTCCCCTCAGCATGGCTGGCTCAGGAATTCTGGGAGTTGAAGTCCACGAGTCATAAAAGAGCCAAGGTTGCCTACCCCTGGTCTAGTCTAATGAAGAGAAGACTTGTGGGGGGGGGCTGCCATAAAGAAGAGGGGGTCAACTTATTCTCCAAAACACTTGAAGGCAGGAAAAAGAAGCAATAGATAGAAACTAGCCAAGGAGAGATCCAACCTAGAACTAAGGAGAAATTTCCTAACAGTGAGAACAATTAATCAGTGGAACTGCTGGCCTCCAGAAGTTATGGCTGCTCCATCACTGGAGGTTTTTAAGAAGAGACTGGACAGCTACCGTATTTCCCTGAAAATAAGACCGGGTCTTATATTAATTTTTGCTCCAAAAGACACATTGGGGCTTATTTTCCGGTTAGGTCTTACTTTCAGGGAAATACAGTACTAAATGTGTCCGTCTGGCTGACGATCTTGACTGGGGCTTTTTTGGGGGGGGGGGGCTTATATTATGAGCATCCTGAAAAATCATGCTAGGGCTTATTTTTCGATTAGGTCTTAATTTTCGGGGAAATAGGGTATTTGTTTGAAATGGTATAGGGTCCCCTGCTTGAGCAGGGGGCTGGACTAGAAGACCTCCAAGGTGCCTTCCAACTCTGTTTCTCTGAGTGCATCCTTTTGTCTGCACAAGTCCCTCCCATTATTTTCTAGAGGGAATTCTTCTATTGTACACTGCTAAATAAACAAATACATAGATTTATTTGGGGGGGTTCTGCATTTGATTCTGTATGAACAGCAACCGAGTTGACAAAAGTGTATTGGGTGAACACAGCCCAAGCAAGAACAATCTTAACAAAGTTCCTACAAGGGTTAAAAAGTCTTCTGTGCATTTATTAATGTTCTGAAGAAAGGACAGGGGAGAGAGGCACTAATTAGCAACTATTTCCCCCCTCCCCAATTCATCACCGTCTCCCTTGTCGGAGAAGAAAACGGCAATAAAACACCCCTCCTGACTGCTAACGGCTGGTTTGCATCTGTTTCAAAACAACCTTCCTTACTTAGTGCCCTAAAGTCGTGTGTTCCTCTTCTGCCTGAATGGATTTCCTGCACTTAAAAAGGCTGATGAAACCTCACTTGAATTCACAAGGATTTAGGGTTAGTAACTCAATAGGAAAAGGTTGTGCTTGCCTGTGGTCAAATGGCCACCAGGGGGCAGAAAAGCCCTGCCTGAAAAACCTCTTAAGGCCATCACTGGCGCCCTCTTGTGGCCTTTAGGGCAATTGGTGTTTTTCACTTTTCAGTTTGAGCAAAAAAATATCATCCAGACCAGGGGTAGGCAACCTTGGCTCTTTTATGACTCGTGGACTTCAACTCCCAGAATTCCTGAGCCAGCCATGCTGAGGGGAAAGGGAGAGGTTTCCAAGCTGAGCCAGGCTGGCTCAGGAATTCTGGG
>NW_015398309.1:4681-7001 GCF_001527695.2 Protobothrops mucrosquamatus
AGGAAGGAAGGAAGGAAGGAAGGAAGGAAGGAAGGAAGGAAGGAAGGAAGGAAAGAAGGAGGGAGGGGAGGAAGAGGTCCTTAGTGCTCTGAGCTGGGTTTTTTTCTTGCAAACATTTCATTACCCAAGTTGGAAATATCATCAGTGCTAGAAGGGAACGGGGTTGGTGGAAAGGAGGAGGAGGAGGGAGGGAGGGAAGGAAGGAAGGAAGGAAGGAAGGAAAGAAGGAGGGAGGGGAGGAAGAGGTCCTTAGTGTTCTGAGCTGGGGGGTTTTCTTGCAAACATTTCATTACCCAACTAGGAAACATCATCAGTGCTAGAAGGGAGCGGGGTTGGTGGAAAGGAGGAGGAGGAGGAGGAGGAGGAGGAGGAGGAGGAGAACTTTGCGGTCCTTGAAGCTCTCTGAGCTTGGATGCAAACCGTTCTACAGTATCGAATAATTGTTCTCACTATCAGGACATTTTTTTCATTACTTCTAGATTGGATTGCTCCTTAACAAGCTTCCACCCATTACTTCTTGTCCTGCCTTCAGGTGCTTTGGAGAACAAATCAACCCCCTCTTCCCTGTGACAGTCCCACAAGGAGTGGAAAATGCTATTATGTCACCCCAGCTCTTTTTTCTTTTTTCTTTTTTACTAGATTAGACATACCCAATTCCTGAAACCGTTCTTCGTACGTTTTCGCCTCCAGTCCCCTAATCTACTTAATTGTTCTTCTCTGCACTTTTTCCAGAGTCTCAAGATCTTTTTCTGCATTGTGGTGACCAGAACTGGACACACTATTCCAAGTGCGGCCTCACTAGTGTGGTATTGCGATAGGCTGCCTCTGAATAAGGAGGTTCCACTTGGGTAGCCTGACGCTGCCTTGTGCATCATGACTCACAAATGAGTCCCCCCACCCCTTCCCACAATTAAACCAACACTGCAAGGCTGGCTGCTTCTCCCGCTCATCACCTGCTCCCAGGGCTTCGGTGGTGAGGTGCTTCGGCTCTTCCGTCCAGGGTGTTGCGTGGACGGCCACACTCCAGTCACTCCAGGTGCCGATCTCATTGTCCTTGGCGGCCACCTGGATGATGTATTCTTTCCCAGCATAGGCGTCGGTGATGATGTGGGAGGTCCCATCGGAGAGCTCCACCTGTGGGGGCGAGAAGGGAGGGATTATGGGAAAGGGGGTGTCTTAAAAAGACCTCAGCCTTCTGGAGACTCAACCCATCCATCACAGCCTTGAAAGTTGGAGATTCCTTCCAAGGGAAGCCCTGCGTGCTACTTCACTGGCTTTCTACAATAGGAGTCTTCAAACCTGGCCACTTTTAAGACTTCAGGACTTCAACTCCCATAATTCCCCAGCCAGCATGTCCAGAGGTATCCAACCTTGGCAACTTTTATGACTTGTGGACTCCCAGAACTGGGCCTGTTCATTCACAGGTTCAAATGTCACAACCTACGGTGACTGGCAGGATCCAGTGGCTGTTGGAATCGAGTGGATATCCCACAAACCTCAGCATTACACCAATTTGTGCCCTCCTTGGGCATGTTGGCACATCCTGAGGAATTCTACGGAAAATTGAAAGAGGCACTAAATGCAACATCCAGGGGGAAGAGTGCGGCACTCCAAACATGTGAATGCAAACATTGAGAAGTGGAAGAACGTGACCCTGTAGTAAAATCTGGATTGGGACAAATGCAGTGATGTAGGAGATTGGCTAATAGCAATAACAGCAGCACTTAGACTTATATACCACTTCACAGTACTTTCTAGCACTCTTTAATCAGTTTACAGATTCAGCATCGTGCCCCCAACAATCTAGGTCACTTTACTGACCTCAGAAGGACGGAAGTCTGAGTCAGCCTTGAGCTGGTCAGGATTGAACTGCTGGCAGTCGGCAGAGTTTGCCTGCAATACTGCATTCTAACCACCGCACCACCATGCCTATCTATCTGTCTATCTATCTGTCTATCTATCTATCTATCTATCTATCTATCTATCTATCTATCTATCTATCTATCTATCTATCTATCTATCTATCTATCTATCATCTATCTATCTATCTATCTATCATCTATCTATCTATCTATCTATCTATCTATCTATCTATCATCTATCTATCTATCTATCATCTATCTATCTATCTATCTATCTATCTATCTATCTATCTATCTATCTATCTATCTACCTACCTACCTACCTACCTACCTCTCTCTCTCTCTCTCTCTCTCTCTCTCTCTCTCTCTCTCTCTCTCTCTCTCTCTCTCTCTCTCTCTCTCTCTCTCTCTCTCTCTCTCTCTCTCTCTCTCTCTCTCTCTCTCTCTCTCTCTCTCTC
>NW_015398310.1:0-4312 GCF_001527695.2 Protobothrops mucrosquamatus
AGATAGATAGATAGATAGATAGATAGATAGATAGATAGATAGATAGATAGATAGATAGACAGACAGAGAGACACAGACAGATACCCAGTAGGTAGGTAGGTAGGTAGGTAGGGGGGGAGAGAGAGAGAGAGAGAGAGAGAGAGAGACAGACAGACAGACAGACAGACAGACAGACAGACAGACAGACAGACAGACAGACAGACAGACAGACAGACAGACAGACAGATAGATACCCGATAGATAGATAGATAGATAGATAGATAGATAGATAGATAGATAGATAGATAGATAGATAGATAGATAGATAGATAGATGGATGGATGGATGGATGGATGGATGGATGGATGGATGGATGGATGGATAGATAGATAATAAATAGATGGATGGATGGATGGATGGATAGATAGATAGATAGATAGATAGATAGATAGATAGATAGATAGATAGATAGATAGACGACAGACAGACAGACAGACAGATAGATTCAGGAACTCTAGAAAGGAAATTTGCTAGAGACCATGGTCTGGTAGACCTCTTCAACCAGTTACAGGAGAGGACTTAAGATGGGTCAAGAAAACTACTGGACTCAATGTAAATTATGAATTATATTTTGCTTCTGGGTGCAAATGAGAAAATGGTGTTGTCTCTTACATCTATAAGTCTTTTTGTATAGGGAAATTATGTCTCGTCCACCAGTAAGAAAGGAAAAAAGTGATATCAATGTTGTGTTTCACAGAAGAAGCTGTAGGAAGGGGCAGAAAGGATCAAGTGTCGAAGATTCTGCCCTTAAAATAGCCTGTTTGACATTCTGAACTTGAAACTTAGGCAAAATGTCCCACAACGCGGTTTCCTTCTGACCTTAGAACAAAGTCTGACCATATTAAATGATAATATTTTGGGCGGTGTGGAATGTATTTGTTTTTCGGTGGAATATTTTTTTAAAGAATAATTAGAGATAAAATATAAGTGAACAGACAAAGGGTTTTAAAGCGTCATGGAGATTTTCCAATGCATCATTAGTTAATTATGAGTAACTGAATTGTACGGTTTTTAAAAGACTGAAAATCGCCATCCCGTGCCAATATTTTGAGTGTTTGAGATGCAGAAGATAACCTTAGCAGTGAGGTAAGCTCAAAACAAACTAGTGGATGCCAAAATTTTATTTCGAAGTTGGAGCAAAACACGACTGCTCTTTTGAATTTCGCTGTGATGAAACACAACCGGTATTTTGTTAAATGTTGCAGAGGGAGGTTGGGGATGGGGCCTGCTTCATTCTGAAATTGAAAAACAAACAAACCCCAACCTTTGTCATTTTATTCACCCTTCTCGAATTCTGCACGGACTTCTACAGAGCTGCTCACCCTTGTGAAATTAATTGGAAATGTGGCTTTGCCTGGGAACTCAACATGTACCCAACGTTGAAGAGAAAGATCAGAAGTTGCTTTATACTGGTGTCTCTCAACCTGGGCAACTTTTAATACTTCCGTTCCCAGTGGGGAATGTCTTATAAGTAATCCTTAACTTACAAACACCAGTGAGCCCCAGATTTCCACTGCTAAGCAAGACACTAAGCGAATCATGCGGTCGTTAAGCAAATCTGGCTTTCCCCATTGACGTTGCTTGCCAGAAGCCGGCTGGGAAAGTCACAAAAGCTGATCACATGACCCCGGGACATGGCTACTGTCATAAATACAAGCCAGCTGCCAAGCGTCTGAATTTTGATCACGTGATCATGGGGATGCTACAATGGTTGCAAGCAGTGGTGGGGATTCGGCCAGTTCGCACCACTTCGGCAGAACCGGTAGCTAATTTTTTGTTGCCCAGGCCCAGAATGGACTTCTGGAAGCGGCATCCACACAGAGAACCGTGTTGTTCACATATTTGAATCCCACCACTAGCGATAGATAGATAGATAGAGAGATAAAGAGAGAGAGAGAGAGAGAGACAGAGACAGAGAGAAAGAGAAGAGAGAGAGATGATAGATAGATAGATAGATAGATAGATAGATAGATAGATAGATAGATAGATAGATAGATAGATAGATAGATAGATAGATAGATAGATGGATGATAGAGATAAGATAGATAGATAGACAGACAGACAGACAGACAGACAGACAGACAGACAGACAGACAGATAGATAGATAGATAGATAGATGGATGATAGAGATAAGAGAGATAGATAGATAGATAGATAGATAGATAGATAGATAGATAGATAGATAGATAGATAGATAGATAGATAGATGGATGGATGATAGAGATAAGAGATAGATAGATAGATAGAAAGATAGAAAGATAGATAGATAGATAAGAGATATAGATGATAGATATAGATGATAGATAGATATAGCTAGATAGATGATAGAGATAGATAGATAATAGATACAAAGAGAGAGGGGGAGAGAGGGAGGGAGAGAGAGAGAGAGAGAGAGAGAGAGAGAGAGAGAGAGAGAGAGAGAGAGAGAGAGAGAGAGAGAGAGATGATAGATACAGTGAACAACCGGTTCTCTGTGTGGATGCCACTTCCAGGAGTCCATTCTGGGCCTGGGCAACAAAAAACTAGCTACCAGTTCTGTCGAAGTGGTGTGAACTGCCTGAATCCCACCACTGGTTGTAAGTCAAGGACTACAATTATACCTAGTGGTTGCCTTCCAGATGTTGCTGAACTACATCTCCCAGCATCCTCTGCTATCAGTCGTGCAGGCTAGGATTACTAAGAGCAATTGGTCTGCCAGGTCCGAAGGCCATAAGCTCCTTTGGACCCAAATACTTGCTTTCCAGGCCTTTCGAGCGGGTCTATGACAACTCGCCATGGCTAATTCACAGTGCAACAACACGCCACAGGACAAGTGTGACATTAATATCAAGGAAATCATGGAATAGAATTATTGGGTATGTCTAGTTTAATGAAGAGAAGGACGAGGGGTAGCATGATAGCAGTGTTCCAATATCTCAGGGGCTGCCACAAAGAAGAGGGAGTCAAGCTCTTCTCCAAAGCATGAGAAGGCAGGACAAGAAGCAACGGATGGAAACTGATGAAGAAGAGAAGCAACCTAGAACTAAAGAGAAACTTCCTGACAGTTAGAACCATCAATCAGTGGAACAACCTGCCTCCAGAAGTTGTGAATGCTCCAACACTGGAAGTTTTTAAGAAGAAACTGGACAGCCATTTGTCCGAAATGGTATAGGGTTTCCTGCCTGAGCAGGGGGTTGGACTAGATGACCTCCAAGGTCCCTTCCAACTTTCTTTCTTTCTTTCTTTCTTTCTTTCTTTCTTTCTTTCTTTCTTTCTTTCTTTCTTTCTTCTTCTTCTTCTTCTTCTTCTTCTTCTTCTTCTTCTTCTTCTTCTTCTTCTTCTTCTTCTATTATTATTATTATTATTATTATTATTATTATTATTATTATTATTATTATTATTATTATTATTAAAGAGGGGATGCCAAAAAAGGGACCAAAATGAAGCGTGAATGACAAAAATTAAAATGTTCTTAAAAATCATTTTAAACAATTAAATTGAATTGTTGAATTGTCCCATGGTGGCCATGGAGAGTTGGCCCCAGCAAGTTGTCCTATTCCATTTAGAGCAGGGGTCTCCAAACTTGGTAACTTTAAGACCTGTAGACTTCAACTCCCACAATTCCTCAGCCACCATGACCGTCTATGGAATTCTGGGAGCTGAAGTCCACAGATCGTAAAATTACCAAGGTTGCACAGCCTTCTAAAACGTTCGCCATGCTGGCTGGGGAATTCTGGGAGCTGAAGTGCACAAGTCTTAAGGTTGCCAAATTTGGAGACCCCTGCTTTTAGAGAGGCATTCTTCCCAGACATACCTGGTCTCCCTCCAAATCCTTGTCCTCCCTGGTAGAGTGCTTACTTTTAATTATTCCATCAGCAACCTGCTTCAAGTGAGATTTCTTGGCAAAGTAGCATTAATCTGCAGTAAATCGTTTGGACGACAGGCCAGCCAAGTTTCCTACCCCTTTGAACCAATGGAATCGCCTTAGTAAACCAAAATATAATTTTATTTTATTTTTTTTGTATCTGCTGGTGCTGCAGTGGTCTGGCAGAAATCTCTGGCAGGCGATTCTTCAAGAAAACATAAGGATACAGATAGTCCTTGACTTAACAACCATATTTTAAAGAAGAGGCTAGACAGTCATTTGTCTGGGATGGTATAGGTTCTCCTGCTTAAGCGGGGGACTGGACTAGAAGACCTCCATGGTCCCTTCCAGCTTCTATTCTATTCTATTCTATTCTATTCTATTCTATTCTACTCTACTCTACTCTACTCTACTCTACTCTACTCTAC
>NW_015398310.1:5327-7001 GCF_001527695.2 Protobothrops mucrosquamatus
CTTCTTCTTCTTCTTCTTCTTCTTCTTCTTCTTCTTCTTCTTCTTCTTCTTCTTCTTCTTCTTCTTCTTCTTCACTCTGTGGGCCTGACTATTACATTTCCATGCTGCCCCTCTTATCCATAAGATGACCCTATCAATTAACCATGGCCAGATTTAAATCTTCTAACACAGGAGTGTCAAACTCGTAACATCACCTGACGTGTCGCGACGTATCACAATTTTTTTGCCATTGCCGGCAATGGGGTGGGCATGTTTTCGCTATGATGCATCCAGCCCACGGGCCGGCAGTTTGACACCCCTGTTCTAACACAAAAGGGTCCAACTTGGGTAACTTTAAGATTTCAACTCCCAGAATTCCCCAGCTATCCTGGCTGGCTGAGGAATTCTGGGAGTTGAAGTCAACCAATCTAAAGTTGCTAAGATTGGACACCCCTGTAAAACATAGGCATTCTGGAGAAAAAAATATTTTTTTTCAGTACATTGAAGCAGCATTTGCTATCCTGAGAGAAGTTCCTTCAAAAACTAAACCAAGAATATCCAGTTAGCGTTAACTGGCTCCGAAGTCAGCATTCTGTATATATTCAGCTGCAGAATATTTTTCTGCCAATTTTTTAAAACAGCTTCTAAATCCAGCTGCTGCACTGTGTTTCTTTTTACTTATCATGCTGAATATATATTTGCCTAAAACATTTGCCTCTATAGCAAATACCACAAATCTCACAAAATTAGGGGACTGGAGGGTAAAGCATATAAGGAACGGCTGCTGGAATTGGGTATGTCTAGTTTAATGAAGAGAAGGACGAGGGGGGACAGGATAGCAGTGTTCCAATATCTCAGGGGCTGCCACAAAGAAGAGGGAGTCAAGCTGTTCTCCAAAGTGCCTGAAGGCAGGACAAGAAGTAACGGATGGAAACTAATCAAGGAGAGAAGCAATCTAGAACTAAGGAGAAACTTCCTGACAGTGAGAACAATTAACCAGTGGAACAACCTGCCTCCAGAAGTGGTGAATGCTCCAACAGTGGAAGTTTTTAAGAAGAGACTGGACAGCCATTTGTCTGAAATGGTATAGGGTTTCCTGCATGAGCAGGGGGTTGGACTAGATGACCTTCAAGGTCCCTTCCAACTTTACTATTATTATTATTATTATTATTATTATTATTATTATTATTATTATTATTATTATTATTATTATTATTATTATTATTATTATTGAAGTTGCCCAGATCTGGTTGTTTAAATACCTAATAACCAAACTGATCAATCCTTTTTTTCCTCTTCGATACAAATCTATGAACTTTTAGTACTGTGCTCACAAAAATAATTTTGTCTGTTTGGGAAGCCTTAATTTAACTACGATACAGGTAGTCCTCGACTTATGACCACAATTCAGCTCAACATTTCTGTTGCTAAGCGAAACATTTGTTAAGTGAGTTTTGCCCATTATACTACCTTTGACAGTTGTTAAGGGAATCACGGCAGTTATTAGGTTATGCAGTGATTCACTTAACAACTGTGGCAAGAAAGGTCGTAAAATGAGGCAAAGCTCCCTTAATAATTATCTTGTTTATCAATGGAAAGGTCGTAAAATGAGGCAAAGCTCCCTTAATAATTGTCTTGTTTATCAATGGAAATTTTCGTCTCAGTTATATTCATAACTCGAGGATTACCTCAGAC
>NW_015398311.1:0-1555 GCF_001527695.2 Protobothrops mucrosquamatus
TTAAAAACCAGTTTAAATCTCTGTTAATGGCAGAGATCCTCAGTACTACTGTGGTCATATGAAGCAAATGAAGAGTTGTCCAGACAATAGGAAGGGTCCACCAGTAGCTTCACCAGCCTGCTGAAAGTGCATCAAAAGCACAAGGGAGTTATCTAGTATATTTCCCGTTCATGCTTCTTGTAATCAAGGGCAAGCATCTACCAGTGATGCTAGTTGAAAACCAAATTATTCCTGACTTAAGGATTTGAGCAATGTAGCACCGAATCACCACATTAAGTCAAGAGAGTTGATAGGAGGGACATTTGTATCTGAATACAATCTTTTGGCATATATAGTACACAACTCAATCGAGTTTTTAATGCTTCCTGAGCTTGTAGTGTTTGTTTACAAATGTTTCTCATAGGTAACATAATTATACTGAGGGGAGATTGATAGGGGAGACACAGGATATGCATACAGGGCAATACAGAGTTTTATCAAAGTATGCTGAGAACATCTGCATCCTTGGGGCATAAACCTCTGGAAAGCAGCAGAACTAAATATTACTAAAAACTGCCTTCGAGTACATCTATACAGTTGAGTAACCAAACTGTGACACTGCCAGATCAGCCAAAGCGGCATTTTATCTAAAGTAAGCTGACGGAGGTGAGAGTTTAAAAAGAGTGCACCGCCATAAACTTACCTGCAATAAAACTTGGTCTTATTACTACCTACGTAACCGTCGTAATGGGCATTGAGTAGATCGCCCTTTTTGCTCTTGGGCTCGCAGACTTCGGGGACGTGCACGATTTCTATCTGGACATCTTCTGCAGGGGGACCCGCCGCCTTCTGCCCATAGGACGGAATAAGGAGGAGGGCAAATGCCTGCAGGAGAAAGCAGGGTCCCGCGCGCAAAGCCATCGTTGTAAGCTTTGGTCCTCGGGCTGCGTGGCACTATAGTAGCATTGTTCGACGTCACGGGAGCCGAGAGGGGCGTGGCCACGGCTATTCCCCTCTACGCAGGCCGCTTTGCTCTTTTGCCCTGTTCCGGCGGATGCGTAAAAGGCGTAGGTGCGCCTTGCTCCTATTTCTTTGCCCCCTCGCCTCCTTTTCCTCTCCCCTTTTGCTAGAACTCGCAGTGTTTCTCAACCTTGACAATTTTAAGGCATGTGGACTTCAACTCCCAGAATTCCACAGCCAGCATTGCTGGCTGTGGAATTCTGGGAGTTGAAGTCCACATGCCTTAAAATTGTCAAGGTTGAGAAACACTGCTTGAGAGAAAACGTGCGGTCGTTGGACTTTATTAGAGTGTTGGCTTTGCATTTCTTGCTGCGTTTTCTCGTTTAGTTCAGGCGAGGGAGGGTGATTATTAGACATGGATAGGATGAGCAGGATTGAAGTCTCTTGCTGCCTCGTGGGTGCGATTTCTTTTTTTCTCCGAGGCTGCGAAAGGGAAGCACCGGTCATACTTTGGGAAAGTTCCCTCTTAGGCTTCCCACCCTCCAATATTTTTTGAACGGTTTCATTTATATTATGAGGTGAGCAGGCAAGCCTTCAAAACCAGTGTTTCTCAACC
>NW_015398311.1:2572-7000 GCF_001527695.2 Protobothrops mucrosquamatus
AAAAAAAAGTCCACTATTTTATGGAAAAAAATAGTGAACATAATGTGAAAAAAGTGGACTGTCCACTCAAATAGTGGACACCTGGCAACCCTACTTAACCCCCCCCCCCGCTTGTCCGCTATTTTTTGGAAGCAGACCTGGCAACCCTAGTTTTTACATCTCACATATGTAGACAGGGGGGAGAGCCTGGAGTACAACGCAGAGTCTCCCATCCTCGTTCCTGCCGGGGGCGGGGGCGGGGGGAGAGGAGGAGTGGGAAATGGCAGGCGACGATATTCTTCGGAGTTCCGCCACGATGCGAGCATGCGCGTAAGGGCCTGTTTTGCTTCAGCCAGCATCTTCTTCCTGCATCCAGGAAGTAAATGAGACGTCAGGGTCGATGGCACCAAACGCCCAGGCCCGGGAAAAGGGGGAGGGGAAGGGGAAGGGGAAGGCGAGCGAGCGAGCGACCGAGGAGGCAGGCGAGGCGAGGCCGGGGGAAAGAGACGTCGCCCATTGTTTTGTTTCCTCAGAGACGGGCAATGAGTGACTCCAACCACGCCTGGACAGCCGCGTCTCCCACTGCAGCCGGACCCAAAGGCGGCGGCGGCGGCGGCGGCGGAGGCTGCCCTTCGAGCTAAGCCTCTCAGCCCCTCGATGCCCATCGCGGATTCCGCCTCCTCCTCCTCCTCTTCCTCCTCCTCCTCCTGCTCTGCTGTCACCGCCGCCGGCGCCTTTGGAAGGCTGCGGGGCTGGAGAAGGGCCGGCCTTGCCGCCGCTGGTGCTGCTCTTGAAGGAGGAGAGGCGGGCGAGCAGGATGGTGCGCCAGGCGCGGCTCTGAACGATGGAAGGCGTCCTGTACAAGTGGACGAATTACCTGACAGGTAAGCTGGAAGGAAGGAAGGAAGGCAGGAAGGAAGGAAGGCGGCAAGGCGGGCTCCTGTCAGTCGCGCGTGGGGCGGGGCTGCCTTGTCCGTTGGCCTCGCGGCCTTCGGTTGCTGGTTCTGCTTTGAAGACGCCGAGGAGGAATAAAGGCGCGGCCTCTCTCCCGATATTCGAGCGAAGCAGGGGGAAGGGGGGAAGGACAGCAGCAGCAGCAGCCGCCTCTGGAAGAGGGAAAGAGGCAAAGCCTTGCCCGGTCAAAGTCTTGTAAGAAGAGACAAGGCGGCTGGCTGTACAAGAGTAGGCAACCTTGGCTCTTTTATGACTCGTGGACTTCAACTCCCAGAATTCCTGAGCCAGCCCTGCTGGCTCAGGAATTCTGGGAGTTGAAGTTCACGAGTCATAAAAGGGCCAAGGTTGCCTACCCCTGGAGCAGTGGTTCTCAACCTTTTTAATGCCGCGACCCCAACCGGTCGTAAGTCGAGGACTAAACCGGTCGTAAGTCGAGGACTAAACCGGTCGTAAGTCGAGGACTTTCCCTGCCCGGGAGCGCCGCGCATGCGTGGTTCCGCCCCCTGTGCTGGCCGAGGCATAGCTGGCAAGCGGCAGAGACGGAGCAGGCCGACCACCAGCTGGCCCAGCCCAAGGGAGGTAAGGCACCCGCCGAAAAAGGGGAAAAATGGCGGGAAAAAAAAATGGCGGACAAAAAAAATGGCGGACAGCCTTGCTTGGCGACCCCCATGAAATGGTCGATTGACCCCAAATGGGGTCCCGACCCACAGGTTGAGAACCACTGCCCTGGAGGGAGATGAAAGGCACAGCCCGGCACCTGTAGTTCTTTAGATGCTGGACTCCAACTCCTATCAGTCCCAGCCAAGGGTTAGGAATGATGGAGCAGTCCATTCCTGCGCTGAAACGGCTTGTAATCCAGAGCGTAAAGTCCCTTGGCCCTGGCTTAAAGCAGGCTTCGGCATTTCAGCAGCTTAGTGGCTTGAGTACAGGTAGTCCTCGACTTACGACGGTTCATTTTAGTGACCATTCGAAGTTACAGTGGCACTGAAAAAATAGGGACTCATATGACTGTTTTGCCCACTTTCGATCATTGCAGCATCTCTGGGGTGACGCGATTAAAATTCAGACGCTTGGCAAATGACTCACATTTATGACGGTTGCAGGGTCCCAGAGTCATGAGGTCCCCTTTTGCGACCTTCTGACAAGCAAAGTCAATGGGGAAGCCAGAGTCACTTAAAATCGTGTTACTAAGTTATCTGCGGTGATTCACTTAACAACTGGCAAGAAAGGTTGTAAAATGGGACAAACTCATTTAACAAATGTTCCACTTAGCAACAGAATGTTTGGGCTCAGTTGTGGTCGTAAGTCGAGGACTACTTGCAGTAGATACCTTTTAAGCTTTCTACCCTGAATCTGTATTTCAGAAGAAAATCTACTTCATTTCACTCTCTCCTTTTTTACTGGCTCCCTAGATAATAGCAATTAGGTCTTTCTAGATGGAAAAATAATCAGAATGGTATTTAAAATTGTCCTGTAATTGATCTCATTATTATTAAGTGTATCAATGAGGAGGAACCACTTCAGGAATGTTTGCATATTTTAACATGAGTCATCTTGATGATACTTACTGTATTTTAGGGGTACATCTTGTGCGTGCTTCGTCTCATAACCTGAATTATCCTCAGGATGGCTTTCATAAGAAGGCTTATATTATAAATATATTACTGCTTATTAGACATGATAGTTTGCTTGAAATAGTTTGGAATTTGGGGCCTTTGATTAGGCATCTATTGATTGTGGTTGGTATTTAGAATTTATTTATACAATTTATAGGCCACCTGATTTCCCACAACTTTGGGAGACTTATAATTTAAACTAAGGGGGAAAAACATCAGATTTGAATCATCAGACTTTTCTTGATGCTTATTTATTAGAAAGAAATACTTCGCTCTGCATCTTGTACAGGTAGCCCTTGACTTACAACAGTTTGCTTAATGACCGTTCGGAGTTACAACAGCACTGAAAAAAGTGACTTATGACCATTTTTCACACTTATGACCATTGCAGCTTCCCTCATGGTCACATGATTTGCATTTGGATGCTTGACAACTGCCTCACATTTATGACAGTTGCAGTTTCCCAGGATTATGTGATTCCTTTTTGCAACCTTCTGACAAGCAAAGTCAATGGGGAAACCAAATTCACTTAACTGTGTTACTAACTTAACAGTGCAGTGATTCACTTAACAACTGTGGCAAGAAAGGTTGTAAAATGGGGCAAAACCCTTTTAACAAATGTCTCACTTAGCACCATAGATTTTGGGCTCAGTTGTGGTCATAAGTCAAGGACTACCTGTAATCTATAAAAGGCTATAACTAGACTCTGGAATTAAAGACATGCCCGCACATATTCTGGAAGAGGTCATGCTGCTTCCATAATTTTACGAAGGAAACTACATAATTTATTTCATGAAGTCATTAGAGTAAAGTTAGATTTGAAAAAAATCCAGTATTTTTTTTCTTTTATGGGGTCAGCTGAGGAAAAATTACCATGCTCTTTTGGGTTTAGCAAAGCCTTATTTGCATCCAGAATCAAACAGCTTTGCTGATTGATGCAGTGAGAGCTATAAATTGTTTAATCAGGGCTTTGGCTTGACAACTGTGGCACTGCTTTTGGTTGATACTGTTGTCCCTTTCTTGTTCTGCTCTGTGCAAGTCTTTGGATTTCTGCAATATATGGAGTGCGTGGAGGATGTGAATCTGGATGAAAAGAAACTAGCTAAATGACTCTAGTCTCTGGGGTTTGGGACCCCTGGATCTGAAGAGTTACTGTATTGCATTTTTGACAAGGTTGCTGCACAATTTGGAGGACTTCCTGCACTAATAACTCCTGCTCAAAGAGCAGATGGCAATCATGTCCTGGGGGGGGGGGGGGCTTTGCACAGATTCAGCTTGTGTGTCAGCTGCACCATTGTAGGACTTGGAGTTTCTGCTCATAGTCATGCCCAGGTCACTTTCCATTTTGGACTATTGCAATGCACCCTACACAGAGCTGCTCTGTAAAGCCACCTGCGACTGGAAATTCTATCTAATCCAGAATTCAGCAGGGTGTGTAATTCTGGACACCTCACAGGTGAACCATGTTATACCACTATTGCTCAGCTGAATGGGCTTCTTTGAAGATTCTGCCTATCAGTTATCTTCCTCTCCTGGAGGACTTCTATCCACGTCACTAGATTGCAATAGGTGAAGTTCGCTGTAAGTCCCCCCCCCCAAATCTGGTGGGTTCTAGAAAGCAAACCTTTCTTGTAGATGTGCCTAACTTGTGCATCTGCCTCCCCTCTGAAGTGTGCAGGACGCCAAATCTTCTTGGCTTCCCAAAGGCTGCTAAGATGAGCCCTGTATTGGTGGTTTAATGATGGGATTGTTATAGTGCTTGATGGTATTAAAAGATTTTTCTTTGTTTGGATCTTATTATCTGTCTATTTGTTGTTTAGAAAAAGAAACCTATAATTTGTCTATTTGTTGTTAGCCACCTAGAGCTACTTTATATAAT
>NW_015398312.1:0-7000 GCF_001527695.2 Protobothrops mucrosquamatus
AGATTGGAACAATCTCAGTGAATCTGCAAGATTTACTCATACTTGAGCCAAAACTATGACAGGAACTTTGCAATGTATTTTTAAGGTTCAATACAATGGGAAGTAAACTAAGGGTACAAGATACCATTCTTGGACATTGCACCTGTACGAATTCAAATTGGGCAAGCAATAAAAGACATGAGCTTCCAAAGCCTACTTCTAATGTCAGTTAATTCACATTTTCCCACCTATTGGTACTGTAGCACTTTCAACAACAAGAAGTGATTCTACAATGTATCAATTACACATGTAACAAACTGGTTCCATACTTTAATTCCATACTCAAGTCTTGTCAAGAGCAATTCGTTTTAATATAGTCTTTCCAACTCACACTTCTTCTCCTCTTCAAAGCTTGCACAGATTGTGATTAATTAATATAGCTGGAGATGCACATTTTCACAGACTAACCTCTGATCTGGCCACATGGCTACATGGTTGTAAAGGTAGTAAGACAAGTGATTGGGAACAAGATCCTTGCCAGAAGCACGTATATCCACTGGATACCAATACTCAAACTCTTGTTTCAGTTTATCCAAAGCCTCCTTAGGAATTTTTGTTGCAGGGAATGGAGCTGTCTTAAAGAAGACGTAGTCCCATACCTCCTCAGTCATTTGGCTTGCTCTGTGTACAAGAGGCAAAAGTTATAAAAAGAAAGAAAGATTGCAGGTTTCTCTGCTTACTGAACACCCATTTGGTATGATTACTACATCATCACTAAACTTTGTTTCATTCTTCAAACTCAACTGCTTTTAATTTTTTTAAAAAAATGACCTAACTTTAACATCTGAAAAAGAATTTAAACATTTTAAATAAGCCCCCCAAAAATCAGTTGGTAGCTTACTAAATACTCCCAATGAAACAAATATTGTTTTATTTTTTTATTACCATTTTTAAAGTATCAGAGCAAACCTAAAGCTTACCCAAGATTAGACATTACCAGAACTATAATTGTAACAGATTATCCTCCAGCACATCAAAATTAGATATAGCTGACGAAAACAGTGATAACTTTCACAGTGGGCTTTGTTAATGAATGGCAAAAATCTATTTGTAAATTACTCATTCATCCCTGAAAATCCTGAAATAGTGTGTTACTCCACTAGTCATAAAGCCAGAATCTACCATGAGAGTTAAGGACACACTTATAGATTTCTCTAGTGCATTAACCACATGTGTCATTAGTGGCTCAAAATAATCTACTTTGTATTTTCTTTTATTTTCCTTTGGAAATGCAATCGATGCATTCAAATTAAGACATCAAATGCAACAAACAGCTCACATAATGACCTGGTTAATAGTTTTTAAAAAGCCATGACTCTAGAGAGTACAGAACATTATTCCTGTCATGCTAATTTTTGTAGAATTTCAGTCTACACTTTAAACACAAATGAGAGTAACCGATCCTATTAAGAGCTCAGAAGACATGAAAGGAAAATTAATTCTAACCTGACACTTGATGTTAATTTTCTTCCAGCTTTATAAAGCTAAGGACATTCTGGGACATTGTTAAATATCCCATTTCTGAAGATCCTCTCTGGTTTCATTTTATTTAACTACTAAACTTCAAGGTAACCTATTACTCAGAGGTAGATAGTACAAATGTACTACATCAGGGGTCTTCAAACTCGGCCCTTTTATGACTCATGGACTTCAGCTCCCAGAATTCCTTAGCCAGGCACGCTGGCTGAGGAATTCTAGGAGTTGAAGTCCATGAGTCATAAAAGGGCTGAGTTTGAAGACCCATGTGCTACATAGACGGAGCCACATTTATTCATTAGAAATAGAACTTTTAAAATAAGTAGAACAACTGAAATGTATCAGTCTATCAACTTAGCCCACCCTGGTGATCCTGGCAATGGTGGCAATGACCTATTTAACTAAAGAAAATATAAAGTCTCCCTTATTCTGGGATTTTTTTTCAAGCTTTCAGGCTAATCTACAGTCCTTGGTTTATTAATGGTCTCCTCTCCAAATACTAAGCAAATTCCACCAGAGTTAGATTTTTTTGAGATAAGCCAAGTTTATTTGTACCAATGACAATAATTTTATTGAAGATTCAACATTGGATATCTATTAATGCAAAGATATTACATAAATAGTCAGGTTCACCATATTTATGGCATGGTAATCAATAAAAACAGCCATTTAGAGCTTCATTGGTGACTGAGGAATGGAATGGAACAAGATCCACATCTTCATATTAATATATATTTGTTAGTCTCCATGACAGAGATACACTCATGATACAAGAGAGACACACCCCTTTGCTTTTTTGAATTTTGTAGGGTGAAATTAAGTAAAACAATCTCAGAAACTTAGCATATATATTTTGCTTCCTATTTCTCGGAAAATAACCTCAAAACCCAAATTTCAACATGACTTACAGTATATTTACTTTTTATTTCTTACAGGACAAGGCAAAACTTGCAAGAGTCTGAACTTATCACACCTTATCACCCCTCCCTTCTCACCTAATGCCCAGTGGAGATTCTCCTTGTCCACTCAAATTATCAGGCTGTAGGAAATGAGCAACTGTATAGTAGGCCATGTAGATAGTAGAATCAGAGAGAGATTCTATTAGCCACTGCTCATCCCAAGGCATACGAGTTCCTGGAAGATAATAAAATATTTTGTTAACTGTTAATCATGGACAATTAATATTCTATCCTCTTGCATTTATGGAAGAGATGAGGAGAGGGAATTATCAAACTACACCTAGTCAATCTCTTATCATATGACACTTTGCATTATACTAATGCATAGGTAAACATATTGTTTTCTTGAAAAATCTGACTTAAACATGTTTAGGCACTACAGGAATTTGTACTGAGGATCAAACTCAGTTCTAAATCAATATACTGTAGTAGAAGATAGAAGTCCATGAAAAGTATTCTGTGTTGAAAATTGAGCTGGTCATACATTATATGATTCTTTCCATAGGTTTTACAGTTATATAACCATTGGTCAATCATATATGGAAAATGAATAAAACAAAATAATAAAAGTGTCATCCTAAAGGTGCTTTTTCAAGAGGCAACTGGACTTTCTTGTTTTTCTTTGAAGATGTTCCTCTTCTCATCTAAGAAGCTTCTTCAGTTTTGCTCTTGAAAAAGCACCTTTGGGACAACCATGACCTGGATGACTGAGGATCTCCATAGACAATAAAAGTGTCGATTAATAAAACACTATTACTGGCTGATCAATAGAGAAGCTTTCCTACCTAGGCCATAAGTCCTTGAGCAGGCATGCTCCTGGAGCCAATTCAGGGTGGCTTCAAAATTTTTTCTTGTCTCGTCACAAAATCTGGGAAAATCAAAGCATTAATCTTACCTATATCTCATAGCTGTATGTTAACCCTCCTCCCTGACTCAATCCCCACACCTACGTCTCAAGGTTTTTCAGACATTCATGGGTCTGCTGCCTCCAGGCTTTTTCACCATAGTCCAAGTACCTAGGCGAAAAAGAGCCAGATATCGTAGGAGAGTAACAAAGATGATTTTGACAGAGATAGGCCAGATGCTTTACTAAAGCAATGAATGGAAAAACATGGCTTAAGTCCAAAACAAGCAGAAGGAACTTGAAAGAGTTGCAAAAAGGAGAAAGGTGTAATCAATGCAACTGTGACTTATACTTTACTTTCAACTTACCACTGGTCACAAAGAGCCACTACACACTCATCTGCAGATCTAGATATAACTTGTTTCTCTGGTTCCATATAAATAAAAGCTTCACCCTGAAATAAGGAAATTGGGAGGGGGGTATTAGGGGTAGTGGGGGTTATAATGCTGAGACAACAAAGTGGAAAATATGGATCAGAATATGATTATTTTAGCATTTTAATGCTGAATATCAGCAATTCAGATGAGGATGGATGTTACTCTAAGAATCTCTAAGAAGACTGCATGATAATCCCTACTTTCATGAACCTCGGTATACTGTACGGACAATAGATATTACACAATGCATTCTGACGTGTGTTTAATTTCCCTATGTACAACTTCAGCCATGCAAGTTCTTTTTGAATTCTATTTTGGTATCAGTTCCCTTGGACTGTGCATCTTAATACACCTAGGAGAGCACAAGAGAATCACAGAAGATTTTCCTGTCCAAGGCAGTGAAGATCTGTCTTTAAAAGACAGATCTGATTTCTCACAAAGCCTCTTCCACAAAGCTGCAAAGATGCTTCTCTAATGCCTAAATTGCAAAGCACAGAAAGTGTTACAGGAACTGACTACTTGCATGCTTTAATTCAATTATCTTCCCCTCTATGCAGGTGAAGAGGCATACTCTGCCCTATATTTTGTTAATGGATGAACATACCACATACGGAAATTATGAATCTCTACTACACTGTCCTCTTGTGACTGAAGTGTGAAAATACAATTTTGTGCAAAAGAAAACTCTCCCAATACAAATACCTCAGCTGCACAAGTTTAAGGAAACAGCAATGGGATTTCTTTCTTAAAACTCTGAGACTTTATTAAGTTTATTAAGAGAGTTTCAGAGATACAACGTATCTCTCCTTCTCTGGTGCATATTAAAATATTATTCAAAGTCCCAAAAGTTGCCTTAAGCAAGCAGAGAAAAGATTTATATGCAGAAAACAAAATAGCAAACTCTGTTGGATAAAAATATGATAAAAAACAATTATTTCTATTTGACTGAATAGGCTAAATGTAATTTATTTTTCTATCAAAAGAAATACGTTTTATTTCAAGCTACTTGTGGAGTCCTTGGTGCTCTCTGAGCTTGGTAGTTTTCTTGCAGTCATTTCACTGTTCACCTAGGTCAGGGGTCCCTAACCCCTGGGCCATGGACCAGTACCGGTCCACAGCTTGTTGGGAACTGGGCTGCGCAAGCAGTGGGTGAACCCATGAAGCTCCATTTGTGCATGTGCAGGATTAGGTTGTGAGTGCAAAACCATCCCCTTCCTCCTCCCCACCCCCACCAGCAGTCCACGGAGCCAGAAAGGTTGGGGACCACTGATCTAGATAACATCTTCAGTGCTAGAAGATGCTTTTTGGCAAACCCCCACCATGCAATTTCTCCAGGCTATTTCTCATGCAATTCTATTCCAATAAATCAAGCACTGTTTTGCACAAACAAACCAGAAAAACTGCGTAAAAGAAGTCCTCTGAGTATAAAATGGATCATGTGTAAAAAAAACACAAAATGGTAAAAACACCCTCAAATAGAGCTTGGTTCCTGCTAACTATGCAGACATGTTGGTGCAGCTTTCATGGCAACAGTTAGAAAATGATTGGCTACTGGAACACTTTAGCCTCCAGCCTTGAGATTTCCTTGAGGTTTAAGTACTAATCAGGTCAAACTTGCTTGGTTGGCAAGCCCAGAGAAGGTTGGCCAGGTGCTGCTATCTGCTAAGGCAGGGGTCCCCAACCCCTGGTCCACGGACCGGCACCGGTCCGTGGCATGCCAAAAACCGGGCCGCGTAAACAAGCAAAGCCCCATCCGTGGGATGCAGGCAGCATGCGAAACCACACCCCCTCTGGTCCATGGAAAAACTTCTCTCCATGGAACTGGTCCCTGGTACCCAAAAGGTTGGGGACTGCTGTGCTAAAGCAATCAATATATGCACACGCAAACTGTTACGTACATTGTCTACCATCTTCTTCTGAATAAGCTTCTTGACATCCTGAACTCTCTGGCCTTTGAATCCATCCACAAGCATTATCTGAAAAGAGTAGTCATTGTAGAGATTAGAATCAGCACCAGCTCCTTTAGAACCTGATTAAGCTAAAGAGGGTCTCTCACCCGCTTCATTCTAAGAGATGTCCTATTGCAGGGGTGTCAAACTCAATTTCATTGAGGGCCGCATCAGTATTGCGGTTGTCCTCGGGGGTCCGGGTAGGTGTGGCCAGGGTGGGGGCAGCCTACTGGGTGGGTGTGGCTGGAGTGGGTGTGGCCTACTGGGTGGGCATGGCCAGCTCTTCATCGTTCGCATCAAGGGTGCCTGTGGGGGCCTGGGCAGGAGTGGGACAGATCTGAGGGTCTTTGGCAGCAGGAGGTGTGACCGGGGCAAGCGCCAAGGCACGGTCCACTGGAAGAGTAGGTGAGGGCCATTTGCTGGCCACTTCCAAGCAATAGTGCATTTCTTCATTTCTCACAAAGGGTGACACCTCCCCAGCATGCACCCAGGGGGCGGGGCCAACGCGACAGGGGTCGGTCCCTTACTGTTTCCAGACGGCCTTGTGGAGCTAAGACTGAATGCATTTCAGCATAGATGGCCACCACAAAATTGTATATTGGCTCCCGGGAGGCCTGGGCCAGGGCCAAGGCAGCAGGGGCTGTTCCCTCACTGTTTCCAGGATGGCTTCGCGGACCACATGAAACCACATCACGGGCCGCATCCGGCCCCCAGACCTTGTGCTTGACATGTCTGTCCTATTGGGAATGGCGAGAGCCATGTTAAAACTGAATGGGAAGGAGTGCTCTGAGGCAACCATTCACCTGAGCAAAGCAGAGCAGAAGGGGGAAAAGCCCATTTTTGCTTCTTGCAAACCAGAGAGAGGCATATATGGATGGTGCATGGGCTACGGGCACGCACACTGGCTAGATTTGTCTACAGGCAAACAAGTAGATAAGTACGTGCCAGCAGCAGGAACTTCTTCGCCTATTTGGAGCTGCATCTCCATCTTCTGCTAGTGCATAACTGCTGGAATGTGTGCTCAGAGATAACAGGGAATTTGGACAGATTTCATATTCTTCAGAAAACTCCACACCTCCCAAGGGGGGGAAAAACCTAACTTGTGAAAGGGAGATATGTAGGCAGGCAGGCAGAAAGGAAAGTGTTTTTCCAGTTCAGTTTAACTTACTCCTTCATAAAATCCCTTCAGATATACTCTCTCTTTGGCTTCCGCAAGTTTCTCTCTGTCATTCTGACTCTGGATCTTCAGTTCATCACAGACCAGTGGAGCAGAAAGGTGGCCATATCCAGGGATCT
>NW_015398313.1:0-2791 GCF_001527695.2 Protobothrops mucrosquamatus
ATCTTTGTTAATACCAACAGCAAAGCTCAGAACAATGTGTTATTGTTACAAGTGGCTGCATTAGGATGTTTGGGTGGGAAACATTGCTTTGGAGAGCAGGACTAACTTAGAGAGTTGGTTTAGAATTTCATTGAAAAAAATAAATCAGCAAGAACCAATGCAAAGCAATTGGGCTAGGACCCAGGTAGCTCAGATTCAAGTCCTTATTCAACCATGAAATTCACCAAATTTCATGTACCCTGCTTGCTATAAACCTCTCATTAACGAGCCATAATATATCTGCACACGGTGCAAAGACAAAACCATACAAATAAGATTTTGGCTTAGCAGCCAACCAAATACTGTGGGTCAGTTATTATGTGAAAGAGAATGGGATGAAAGGCATTTTAAAATGTTTGTTGAAATGACCATTCAGTATGGGATATATTAATGTTATCCAGCCTTTTAAAGCTACATGTTTATTCCCTTGAAGTCAGTGGAATTTTAATAGGCTAACTTTATGGTGTACTAATTCTAAAACTTAAAAAGAAATGTGTGCTCCGTGGAGTCCTAGGCTAAACATGCCTATTTCAGTCCCTGCCCCCAGTGCAAAGTATAGAGCTGCCCAAGATAAACAATTTATCACCAGGTTTCAGTCACAAAACGTGAGGGGTTCTGAGGGGGGAGGTAACAAAAATGGGCTGTAGACAATGTGTGGTCCCAGTTCAGTTCTTGAAGAAGGCAAGATAGGATGGGAGGTAACAAAGCAAATAGCACAAGCAATGTGTAGTATTTAGTTAACAAATTATGCCTCAGACTGTATTTATGGAGCTGTTAATTGCTTTTAATAAAGTTCACTCTCAAGATTCAGAACTGTCACAGGAATTTCACCTGAGGAGTAGCAATGAGTGGCACTGGGTGTCTGGTTTGTCCAAAGATAGAATTAAAATATGACCAAGCAGAATTTCAAGCATTTTGAGAGCCGTGTACTGGCTCAGTGGTTAAAATGCAGTATTGCAAGCTAATTCTGCCAACTGCCAGCAGTTTGATTCTGACCATCTCAAGGTTGACTCAGCCTTCCATCCTTCCGAGGTCGGTAAAATGAGGACCCAGATTGTTGGCAATATGTTGACTCTGTAAATCAGAGAGGGCTGTAAAGCACTATGAAGTGGTATATAAGTGCTATTGCTATTGCTATTATGAAGCATTCTCATCTAGGCCATGGTGGCTGAGGCAGCTAGGAGTTTGTAGTTCAGCAATATTCCAAGGATCTTCCATTCCCCAACTAGCTCTCTTATATTTGCGGGCTATGCACTTTGATCTAAAAAATAAAGAATTTTGGCTCATTTCTCTGGAACAAAAGATGGAGAAGCTCCTGTTTCATCAGCTAGGACATCTCAAGGATGGTCTTCCATCCTCTCTCATTTTTCTGGTTTTATCACTTTATTTTAAGACAACTGAATGTACTCAGTCCTCATTGGCTGGTTGGTCCTTGCTCCATGCCAGGATCTCCTCCTCTACAAATTCTGTAGGGGAGTCTGTCCCACATGAATGCAGAAGGCAAGACAGAGAATAGTGTCTTTTGCAGAAGTTGATTTGGTTGAATGATAGGAGAAACTTCCTAGCAAGATCCTTGTAGCACTAGAGGGATGTGGCAGCTCCCCTTCCCTGGGTGTGTTCAAGCACAGCCTGAAGAGCTCTAAGCATCAATAAGAGGAAGCAGGGGATGTATGTTGAGTGACAACTCATGGATCATTTTATCAAACTAATACAGTTGCATCAAACAAGCATAATGCAAAGTGATACAAGTATGTAAATAATCTCATTTGTATATGAGGATATCATGATGTTCATGGTGCAGTTTTTATGTCATTGTGGTTTGTTACAGGTGGACATCCACCTGGACCTATGGACATCCACCTGGACCTATGGACATCCATGATCCACCTCTCATGAATACCTTAATTTGGATTCCTGTTCAGCTGTCCTAAACCTAAATGGCCCTACCCAATTCTCCAATTCTGTGTTTTTTCAGGAAAACCACTTTGGTTACAACTTGTCAGCCCTTACCAACTGAGTTTTCAATTAGAGGGAGTGATACAAAAGTTGAGCTCTCTTGGCAGCAGCAGTAGGTTTCCTAGCTAAGAAGTTTCAGAAACCAGGAAGAGGCAAGCAACTCGATTGCCTTGAAATCCTGCACAGATTTATTCCTCCAAGCGAGTCCCCTTTAGGCTGGGTGACCTTTAAGCTGTTCAGAACCTTTAGGCAGAACAGCTGGGTAATTATCAATTCTGTCTGTTGTTAATTTTCAAAATGAGAGTGTAATTTTTCAGCTCTTCCCTAGATGAGTTCAGGTTATTTTGAAGTGATTCCAGTGAAAACGGGCAGAAAAGGCTAAGCTAAGACCTGATCAAAAGTAGTAACTTTTTGTTACCTGAATTTCCTACTCATAGAAGATATTAGGAAATCCAAAGAAAATGGAGAAAAGATGTTCCTATGACATTTATTTTAATCCTTTTGAGAATGAAAGGACATTATATTAGACAAAGTTAAGGCTTGCTGATCAAAACCTTACCTGGGTTCACATGTTACACTATATCACAGTTTAATAATAATGAAACTGATGTTGCATTGTATAACAGCAGCAAGGACCTTAGTTGCTCAAAATTGGAAAAAAAAGATGTTACCAACTATGGATGATTGGAGACAGAAAGTATCATATTTTGCAGAGATGGCAAAAATATCCGCGTACCTGAAGGATCATTCTCAGGAAAAATTTATCTCAATGTGGAGAAGATGGATAGATTATATT
>NW_015398313.1:5579-6999 GCF_001527695.2 Protobothrops mucrosquamatus
CCAGTGAGTCCTTCCTTCTCATTAGGTGGCCAAAGTATTTGAGTTTCAACTTCAGGATCTGGCCTTCTAAAGAGCAGTCAGGGTTGATCTCTTCTAGGACTGACCGGTTTGAACGCCTTGCAGTCCAAGGGACTCGCAGGAGTCTTCTCCAGCACCATAGTTCAAAGGCCTCAATTCTTTGTCACTCAGCCTTTCTTATGGTCCAACTTTCACATCCATACATTGCAACTGGGAAAACCATGGCCTTGACTATACGCACTTTTGTTGGCAGGGTGATGTCTCTGCTTTTTAGTATGCTGTCTAAATTTGCCATAGCTTTCCTCCCCAGGAGCAAGCGCCTTTTAATTTCTTGGCTGCAGTCCCCATCTGAGGTGATCTTGGAGCCCAGGAAAATAAAATCTGTCACTAATTAAACAGTTTAATTTATTTAAATCAAGTTTTTTTTCCTAGCATGCATTTCTAGAATGTATATGGATACTAATTGGTTGCTATAACAATGGAAACATATATATTTGTGAATTAATTGTGCCTTTATGCCGCACATGAGCATAATCTAGAATCTCTGACCATGTAATGTATGTATTTTTTGTATGACAAAATTTGAATGCCATTACTAGAGAGATGGGAGAAATGAATCATTTGTGCTTGATTATCTCTCTAAAGCAGCTTTGCCAATATGATACCCTACAGGTCTATGGGGCTTCAACTTCCATAATTCCAACTCCACAGATTATGAAAGCTAAGAACTTGTGCGAGGTCATTTAGGTCATTCCATAGAAATGGCTGGGAAGAAGCAGTCTGTGAGTGGAACAGAAGTCAAATGTGGCAGAGTTGCCTGTTCTCTTTCTTTCTGACGATCTATATTTTTGCCTTTTGACACCTCTCTCTTACTCTTTCTACAACACTCTTTTATTTCTCCCCTTCCACAGGCAGCCAAAGAAGGGGCAGATCACTTGTATTAGAGATCTTAAAGCTTGCTTGCAGACAGCTTGGAGATCAATCTAAGAGAGTCTTGTGACTTTATTGTTACTTATTGGATGATCACATACAGTGGCTCTTTAGATGCGGCTCTCCTCATTACCAGTGTGATGCCCAGTTTCTTTTAATTGCAGAAAAGAGCAAAGAAAAGGTTGCAAAATGAAATTTCAGTAACTCACTTGATATGTTTTTGTTTTCTCCTCTTACCAGCAATCAAATGTTTCTGGAGGATGAATGAGCAGAAGCAGAAGCAGCAAGATGGCTTCTTTGGGTGCCTGTGTTATTGATTTTGGCAATAAGAGACACTCCAAAGTTTCTTAGGATTTGGTGGGAATTTTCCAGGATCCTGTGTGGACCAGATCTCCCCTTCTCTCTCTCTCTCTGCTGCAGAAAGAGAAGACACGATATCTGATGTTTTATTAAAGAATAGGATGAGATGACA
>NW_015398314.1:0-1520 GCF_001527695.2 Protobothrops mucrosquamatus
CCTCTCTGTCTCTCTCTCCCTCCCTCCCTCTCTCCCTCCCTTTCTCTCTCCTTCCCTCCCTCCTTCTGTCCCTCCCTCCCTCTCCCTCTCCCTGTCTCTCTCTCCCTCCCTCCCTGTCTCTCTCTCCCTCTCTCTCCCTCCCTCCCTCTCTCTCTCTCTCTCTTTTCCTTCTCAGCGCTGACTAGTTGCAGACCTCCCCTCATCAGAGAACTGAGGGCAGAGCTTTCCAGCATGTGTGAGTGTGTGTGGGAGAAAGAGAAGCGTTGCTTCCAGGAAGGGTTGAATTCTGGGAAGTGAAGAGATGTTGATGGTTATGACTCCAAACCACAATCCCACAGTAATTTTTTTCTGCACTGGTTTTGGCTGACAGGGGCGGCGGAGGAGGAGGGATGACTGCAGTCCCCAGTGACTCCATTTTCATTCTGCAAGTGAATGTCGCTCTGCATATTTCTTCAAAATCTTTCATTCTGTTCCCTGGCGCTCCTGGTTTCCCCACTGCACAGCCTACCAGAGGCAGCTTATTCCGTATCCATCTACACTACTTGCTCCTCACTAAGTTCTGTGTGTTTGTGTGTGTGTGTGTGTGTTTTGTTTTTTTGGGGGGGAGTTCTACAAACTTACAGATGCCTCCAAACCTGCTAATAACACCCCTTGCACACAGATGATAAAATTTTGGATACCTAAGGATCAGCAATTTTTTGCAAACTGCCCCCCACTTAGAAGTGGCCACAGAAGAGTGGGTGGTCAGTATATCAATCCCTCACACATGATATGAAATACAGGCAGTCCTCAACTTACAACCATTTATTTAGCAACTCTTCGAAGTTACAATGGCATTGAAAAAAGTGATTTACGACCATTTTTCACACTTACACCTGTAGCATCCCCAGGGTCATAGGATTAAAATTAGTGTGCTTGGCAATTGGCATATATTTATGACCACTGCACTGTCCCTGGGTCTTATAATCACCATTTGTAACCTTCCCATTGGCTCCAGACAATCAAAGTCAGATTTGCTTGAAGACTGCATAATTTGTTTAAAAACTGCGGTGATTCACTAAACAACTGTGGCAGAAATGGTCATAAAACGAGGCAGAACTCACTTAACAACTGCCTTACTTAGCAACAAAAATTTTGGCCTCAATTGTGGTCATAAGTCGAAGAGTACCTGTATATATATCCTACATTCCTGGGACAGCTTACCAAAAACATACAATTAAAAATATGAGCACGAATTAGATTACAAAGAGGTACAATTAAATGAAACAATAGCACAGGAGAAGAAAGAATCTGAATCAGCAAGAACAATATTTTGAAAGCATTAAAATGATTTTTAAGGAACAGTACCTAAAGAGCTTCAAACATAACCTAAGTTCATATTAAGTGAACTTAGCTCTTTAAAGAACTTGGCTCTTTAAAACATAAAAATGTAAAGATTATCGTTTTGGCTTTTGGCCTGGTGGCAAACGAAAGTCATTGGTGGATCCCACTAATGATAAACACTGACCCGCCATTGGTCA
>NW_015398314.1:5319-6998 GCF_001527695.2 Protobothrops mucrosquamatus
GATGATAGATGGATAGATAGATAGATAGATAGATAGATAGATAGATAGATAGATAGATAGATAGATAGATAGATGGATGGATGGATGGATGGATGGATGGATGGATGGATGGATGATAGATGGATGGATGGATGGATGGATGGATGGATGGATGGATGGATGGATGATAGATAGATAGATAGATAGATAGATAGATAGATAGATAGATAGATAGGGAGAGGGAGGGAGGGAGGGAGGGAGAGAGAGAGAGAGAACCCTGCCAAAGGTTGAAGAAATCCTTCTCTCTCATCCTGTTTCAAGGAAGATTTGATTCCATTGAAACCTAAGGAAAGGAACTGGGGTTTCCATTGTGTATCTTTTTGACTGAAATTCTATACTTCGAAGTATGATTAAGGTATAAATCAGTAAACCCGTGATCAGTTTTTTTTTAGATTAAAAAAAAAATCTTAATGTTGCACCTATAGTGTTTTAAGGGAAGAAAGGGGATAGGGCCAAAGCATGGAAATTGGTCTTAGCTAAGCAAAGGAAGGGATTACAAAAACAACCCAAACAACCCAATACAAAACCCACATATAGCTTTAGTAGTTTCAAGGGAGAAGAAGATTTCTACTAGAAAAAAAAATATCCAGAAAGGGAGGGGGGGCGAAAGAGACCACATATGTAGGACTAGAGTTTCAGTGTTAAAGTGTTAAGATATTTAACATAATAGTTGGAACTGTAAAGTGTATAATGGGCCAGAACACACAGTTGTAGTTCATTGCCTGGAGAGTGCGGATTCCTATATGAGGCAATCCACGCTATGATTGGTTGCTGGGTGAGACGGGGGTTTCCCTTTTTTCCCGCCTTTTTTCTTCTGTGTACTCGGTATGCTGGTTCTGTGATTTACCTGACGATTTACCTCATGATCTTAGTGTGTGCCTGACTACCTTGTCTGCTGTAAATACAGATGTTAAATGTATTTATTTATATAAAACTACAAGTTCGTGTCAGCGTCTCTGACTTCATTTGGACGCCAGCTGTGCAATTCCCTGACATAAAGAGATTGGCTAGAACTGCTGATTAGGAGTGTTGTTGCTGAGGATCATAATAACCTGACTGCAGTTTTTAATTATTAAAAATGCAGATGATAACTGCATCGTAACTTGGGATTCGCATGTGTGTTGCTAAAAAAACAACAACCCAAAATATTGTCATTCTTTTTTATAGGCAGCTGTTGTTTTAGATAAGATATTCTCTTAAGGGTGGAACAGAAGAAAGCACAGTGCACCTTTGAAGAATATGCCCTGGGGACATTTTTCAAAATCAAGGACATTTAGAATAGTAAAATAATCGGATGGAAAAAATATATAAAGCTTGATTGACTGACAAAAGTCATCTGTCAGGGGCAAATAATCAGGCAAATTTGTCGAGTCCAAACCACAGAAGTGTTTATTACCACTATCGATATACAAGAATCTGGTCAACTAACAGTCAAAGCTACGGTAAATTGATGCTAGATAGGGATCAACAGAATTCACGGGGAACTGGATTTGGGTCTCTTGTGGCAACGCAATGACTCCAAACTAATGACATATTTAACTCTGCCTTTCAGTTCAGCCTGCTCTTCTCCTACATCATCAGCTCAAGGAATTAATTTTGGCTATTAATTGGGTGTAATTAGGTCCATGAGTCAAACAAGG
>NW_015398315.1:0-1014 GCF_001527695.2 Protobothrops mucrosquamatus
AGTTGGGGAACCCGAAAAATCATATGTTTTCCGGATACGACCTTTCCTTCAGGAGTTACGCCACGGCGTATCTTGCATTTGTTGGCAAATAGCCAATTGAGCATTGAAGCTCAAAATTTGAAACTGACCTCAAATTCGAAAAGTAAAAATATATTCAGGTTCCCCACCAGTTGGGGAACCCGAAAAATCATATGTTTTCCGGATGCGACCTCTCCTTCAGGAGTTAGGCCACGGCGTATCTTGCATTTGTTGGCAAATAGCCAATTGAGCATTGAAGCTCAAAATTTGAAAGTGACCTCAAATTCGAAAAGTAAAAATTTATTCAGGTTCCCCACGAGTTGGGGAACCCGAAAAATCATATGTTTTCCGGATGCGACCTCTCCTTCAGGAGTTAGGCCACGGCGTATCTTGCATTTGTTGGCAAATAGCCAATTGAGCATTGAAGCTCAAAATTTGAAACTGACCTCAAATTCGAAAAGTAAACATATATAAAGGTTCCCCACCAGTTGGGGAACCCGAAAAATCATATGTTTTCCGGATGCGACCTCTCCTTCAGGAGTTAGGCCACGGCGTATCTTGCATTTGTTGGCAAATAGCCAATGGAGCATTGAAGCTCAAAATTTGAAACTGACCTCAAATTCGAAAAGTAAACATTTATTCAGGTTCCCCACAAGTTGGGGAACCCAAAAAATCATATATTTTCCAGATGCGACCTCTCTTTCAGGAGTTACGCCACAGTGTATCTTAGATTTGTTCGCAAATAGCCAATTGAGCATTGAAGCTCAAAATTTGAAATTGACCTCAAATTCCAAAAGTAAACATATATTCAGGTTCCCCACAAGTTGGGGAACCCGAAAAATGATGTTTTCCGGATGCGACCTCTCTTTCAGGAGTTAGGCCACGGCGTATCTTGCATTTGTTGGCAAATAGCCAATTGAGCATTGAAGCTCAAAATTTGAAACTGACTTCAAATTCAAAAAGTAAACATATATTCAGGTTCCCCACCAGTTGGGG
>NW_015398315.1:5337-6453 GCF_001527695.2 Protobothrops mucrosquamatus
TTGAAGCTCAAAATTTGAAATTGACCTCAAATTCAAAAAGTAAACATATATTCAGGTTCCCCACAAGTTGGGGAACCCGAAAAATCATGTTTTCCGGATGCGACCTCTCCTTCAGGAGTTAGGCCACAGTGTATCTTGCATTTCTTGGCAAATAGCCAATTGAGCATTGAAGCTCAAAATTTGAAACTGACGTCAAATTTGAAAAGTAAACATATATTCAGGTTCCCCACCAGTTGGGGAACCCGAAAAATCATATGTTTTCTGGATGCGACCTCTACTTCAGGAGTTAGGCCACGGCGTATCTTGCATTTGTTGGCAAATAGCCAATTGAGCATTGAAGCTCAAAATTTGAAATTGACCTCAAATTCAAAAAGTAAACATATATTCAGGTTCCCCACCAGTTGGGGAACCCGAAAAATCATATGTTTTCCGGATACGACCTTTCCTTCAGGAATTACGCCACGGCGTATCTTGCATTTGTTGGCAAATAGCCAATTGAGCATTGAAGCTCAAAATTTGAAACTGACCTCAAATTCGAAAAGTAAAAATATATTCAGGTTCCCCACCAGTTGGGGAACCCGAAAAATAATATGTTTTCCGGATGCGACCTCTCCTTCAGGAGTTAGGCCACGGCGTATCTTGCATTTGTTGGCAAATAGCCAATTGAGCATTGAAGCTCAAAATTTGAAAGTGACCTCAAATTCGAAAAGTAAAAATTTATTCAGGTTCCCCACCAGTTGGGGAACCCAAAAAATCATATATTTTCCAGATGCGACCTCTCCTTCAGGAGTTACGCCACAGTGTATCATGGATTTGTTCGCAAATAGCCAATTGAGCATTGAAGCTCAAAATTTGAAATTGACCTCAAATTCAAAAAGTAAACATATATTCAGGTTCCCCACAAGTTGGGGAACCCGAAAAATCATGTTTTCCGGATGCGACCTCTCTTTCAGGAGTTAGGCCACGGCGTATCTTGCATTTGTTGGCAAATAGCCAATTGAGCATTGAAGCTCAAAATTTGAAACTGACTTCAAATTCAAAAAGTAAACATATATTCAGGTTCCCCACCAGTTGGGGAACCCAAAAAATCATATGTTTTCCGGATGCGACTTCTCG
>NW_015398315.1:13050-14701 GCF_001527695.2 Protobothrops mucrosquamatus
CTGACTTCAAATTCGAAAAGAAAACATATATTCAGGTTCCCCACATGTTGGGGAACCCAAAAAATCATGTGTTTTCCGGATGCGACCTCTCCTTCAGGAGTTAGGCCACAGTGTATCTTGCATTTGTTGGCAAATAGCCAATTGAGCATTGAAGCTCAAAATTTGAAATTGACCTCAAATTCAAAAAGTAAACATATATTCAGGTTCCCCACCAGTTGGGGAACCTTAAAAATCATATATTTTCCGGATACGACCTCTCCTTCAGGAGTTAGGCCACGGCGTATCTTGCATTTGTTGGCAAATAGCCAATTGAGCATTGAAGCTCAAAATTTGAAACTGACCTCAAATTCGAAAAGTAAACATATATTCAGGTTCCCCACCTGTTCGGGAACCCGAAAAATTATATGTTTTCCGGATGCGACCTCTCCTTCAGGAGTTAGGCCACGGCGTATCTTGCATTTGTTGGCAAATAGCCAATTCAGCATTGAAGCTCAAAATTTGAAATTGACCTCAAATTCAAAAAGTAAACATATATTCAGGTTCCCCACCAGTTGGGGAACCCGAAAAATCATATTTTCCGGATGCGATCTCTCCTTCAGGAGTTAGGCCACGGCGTATCTTGCATTTGTTGGCAAATAGCCAATTGAGCATTGAAGCTCAAAATTTGAAATTGACCTCAAATTCAAAAAGTAAACATATATTCAGGTTCCCCACCAGTTGGGGATCCCGAAAAATCATATGTTTTCCGGATACGACCTCTCCTTCAGGAGTTAGGCCACGGCGTATCTTGCATTTGTTGGCAAATAGCCAATTGAGCATTGAAGCTCAAAATTTGAAACTGACCTCAGATTCGAAAAGTAAACATATATTCAGGTTCCCCACCAGTTGGGGAACACAAAAAATCATGTGTTTTCCGGATGCGACCTCTCCTTCAGGAGTTAGGCCACAGTGTATCTTGCATTTGTTGGCAAATAGCCAATTGAGCATTGAAGCTCAAAATTTGAAACTGACCTCAAATTCGAAAAGCAAACATATATTCAGGTTCCCCACCAGTGGGGGAACCCAAAAAATCATATGTTTTCCGGATGCGACCTCTCCTTCAGGAGTTAGGCCACGGCGTATCTTGCATTTGTTGGCAAATATCCAATTGAGCATTGAAGCTCAAAATTTGAAATTGACCTCAAATTCAAAAAGTAAACATATATTCAGGTTCCCCACCAGTTGGGGAACCCGAAAAATCATATGTTTTCCGGATACGACCTCTCCTTCAGGAGTTAGGCCACGGCGTATCTTGCATTTGTTGGCAAATAGCCAATTGAGCATTGAAGCTCAAAATTTGAAACTGACGTCAAATTCGAAAAGTAAACATATATTCAGGTTCCCCACCAGTTGGGGAACCCGAAAAATCATATGTTTTCCGGATGCGACCTCTCCTTCAGGAGTTAGGCCACGGCGTATCTTGCAATTGTTGGCAAATAGCCAATTGAGCTTTGAAGCTCAAAATTTGAAATTGACCTCAAATTCAAAAAGTAAACATATATTCAGGTTCCCCACCAGTTGGGGAACCTGAAAAATAATATGTTTTCCGGATGCGACCTCTTCTTCAGGAGTTAGGCCACGGCGTATCTTGCATTTGTTGGCAAATAGCCAA
>NW_015398315.1:19016-20047 GCF_001527695.2 Protobothrops mucrosquamatus
TTCCCCACCAGTTGGGGAACCCGAAAAATCATATGTTTTCCGGATGCGACCTCTCCTTCAGGAGTTAGGCCACGGCGTATCTTGCATTTGTTGGCAAATAGCCAATTGAGCATTGAAGCTCAAAATTTGAAATTGACCTCAAATTCAAAAAGTAAACATATATTCAGGTTCCCCACCAGTTGGGGAACCCGAAAAATAATATGTTTTCCGGATGCGACCTCTTCTTCAGGAGTTAGGCCACGGCGTATCTTGCATTTGTTGGCAAATAGCCAATTGAGCATTGAAGCTCAAAATTTGAAAGTGACCTCAAATTCGAAAAGTAAACATTTATTCAGGTTCCCCACCAGTTGGGGAACCCAAAAACTCATATATTTTCCAGATGACACCTCTCCTTCAGGAGTTACGCCACAGTGTATCTTGGATTTGTTCGCAAATAGCCAATTGAGCATTGAAGCTCAAAATTTGAAATTGACCTCAAATTCAAAAAGTAAACATATATTCAGGTTCCCCATAAGTTGGAGAATCCGAAAAATCATGTTTTCCGGATGCGACCTCTCCTTCAGGAGTTAGGCCACGGCATATCTTGCATTTGTTGGCAAATAGCCAATTGAGCATTGAAGCTCAAAATTTGAAACTGACTTCAAATTCAAAAAGTAAACATATATTCAGGTTCCCCACCAGTTGGGGAACCCGAAAAATCATATGTTTTCCAGATACGACCTCTCCTTCAGGAGTTAGGCCACGGCGTATCTTGCATTTTTTGGCAAATAGCCAATTGAGCATTGAAGCTCAAAATTTGAAACTGACCTCAAATTCAAAAAGTAAACATATATTCAAGTTCCCCACCAGTTGGGGAACCCGAAAAATCATATGTTTTCCGGATGCGACCTCTCCTTCAGGAGTTAGGCCACGGCGTATCTTGCATTTGTTGGCAAATAGCCAATTGAGCATTGAAGCTCAAAATTTGAAACTGACCTCAAATTCGAAAAGTAAACATATATTCAGGTTCCCCACCAGTTGGGGAACCCGAA
>NW_015398316.1:0-1053 GCF_001527695.2 Protobothrops mucrosquamatus
TCAAGTCTGTCCAGATCCTCCTGTATCCTAAGCCTGTCTTCTGGAGTGTTGGCTATTCCTGCCAGCTTGGTGTCGTCTGCAAATTTGATGAGTTCCCCATCTATCCCCTCGTCCAGATCGTTGATGAAGATGTTGAAGAGCACTGGGCCCAGAACAGAGCCCTGGGGCACCCCACTACACACTTCCCTCCATGTAGATGTGGTTCCATTGAGGACCACACGCTGAGTACGGCCAATCAGCCAGCTATGGATCCATCTGGTGGTGATGTTGTCTAACTCACATTTTTCTATCTTATCAAGTAGTAGGTTGTGGTCTACTTTGTCAAATGCCTTACTGAAGTCCAAGTAAATTATATCCACAGCATTCCCCTGGTCCACTAATTTTGTCACTTGGTCAAAGAATGCAATAAGATTTGTCTGGCATGATCTGTTTTTGACAAACCCATGTTGGCTTTTAGTAATGACTTTGTTCGCCTGTAGGTGTTCGCTGATTCGTTGTTTGATTATCTTTTCCAGAATCTTCCCAGGTATTGAGGTCAGGCTGATAAGTCTGTAATTTCCTGGGTCCTTTTTTTCCCCTTTTTTGTAAATGGGAACTACATCAGCTCTTTTCCAGTCCTCTGGTAGTTCCCCAGTGCTCCAGGATCTTTGAAAAATATAGTTCAGTGGTTCTGAGATCACATCTGCCAGTTCCTTAAGAACCTTTGGGTGTAATCCATCTGGTCCTGGTGATTTGAACTCGTCTAGGCTGGACAGGTGTTCACTTACCATTTTCTTGCCTATCTTAACTTGTATTTCTATTTTGTTTTTTATGGCACTATTTTTGATAAGTTGGTCTGTTTTTTCCCTTTGTGTAAAGACAGATGCGAAAAACGAGTTAAATAGTTCTGCTTTCTCCCTGTTGCTTGTCACCTTCTTGCCACTTTCACCCACTAATGGACCAATCGTTTCCTTCACTTTTTTCTTGTTTTTTACATGTTGAAAGAAGCTTTTTTTGTTATTTTTGACTTTGGTCGCAAGCCTTAGTTCATTTTGAGCCTTAGCTTTCCTCACT
>NW_015398316.1:5237-6997 GCF_001527695.2 Protobothrops mucrosquamatus
AGAAAATTGTGGCTTTGGATTATAATTCTTTGATTGTCATGGGGGACTGGAATGGGGTACTTGACACTTTAAAAGATAAAAAGACAACTTCTAGGGATGTGGCCCTCTCCAGACTCCCCAAGTCTTTTTTTGCAATGATGGAAGATCTGGAGCTGGTGGATGTTTGGAGATCACAACATATGAATGAACGTGACTTTACCTTCTTCTCTCATAGACATGAGTCTTTCTCAAGGATTGATTTTGTTTTGACATCAACTGATTTGCTTATTGACTGTAATAAAACAAAAAATTTTCCTAGAACTTTGACTGACCATGGTATGGATAGAGATAGGCCAATATAAAAAAAGGAAATCCTGGAGAATAAATGAAAATCTGTTTAATCATGAGGAGAAGCTCAAAGTTTTGAAGGATTATATGGAAGAGTTTTTTCAACTTAACTTGAATAAGGAGACCCCTATATATACTGTCTGGGATGCAAGTAAAGCTTACTTGAGGGGTCTGCTAATTTCTATGAATAATGCACATAAACGTAAGCAAATACAGAGTAGATTAAACTTGGAAAAAGAAATTGGGATTAAAGAAAAATTATTATCTCAGCGGCCAACAGATATTAACTTGAAGGCTTCTATTAAACTACTTAAGGATCAATTTAATATCTTAATTGCTGATCAGGTGGCCACCAATTTGAAGTATATCAAACATAATACATTTGCTAATGCAAATAAACCAGGGAGATGGTTGGCTTACCAATTACGCAAGAGACAGAAAGCTAGACTTATATCTAAAGTTGTGGTTAAGGGCCGCGAGGTATATCAACAAGAATTGATTAAGAAAGCGTTTACAGAATTCTACTCACATTTATATGCCGCTGGGACTATAAAAATTGAGGATATTGATAAATATTTACAACTTTCATCCATATATAAACTTACACCAGATCAACAGAAACTGATGAATGAAGAGATTACTGCAGATGAAATTCTAAATGCAATTAAACAATTGAAAACTGGTAAAGCTCCTGGTACGGATGGTTTGACAGCAATTTATTATAAGTCTTTGTCAGCTGAACTGATTCAACCTTTAAAAATATTATTTAATAGAATTATGTTGGGAGAACAAATACCACAGTCGTGGACAGGAGCTTTTATATCTTTGATACCGAAGGATGAGAAAGAGATCTTGGAACTTAAGGATTACAGACCTATTTCTTTGTTGAACGTGGATTATAAAATTTTTGCAAAAATTTTGGCTAACAGACTGATGCAGATAATGCAATATTACATACATGATGATCAAACTGGTTTTATATCTGGAAGATATATGAAGAATAATATTAGACAAATTGTGAACTTATTGGAATATCTGGATAAGAACAATCAAGTGCCATCGGCTTTCATCTTTTTAGATGCGGAGAAGGCCTTTGACAAATTGGACTGGCAGTTTTTAAATAAAATATTGGACTATATGAATTTTGGAAACCAATTTAAGACAGCCATAAAAGCGATCTATCAAAAACAATCTGCTCAAATAATTATTAATGGAGACCTGACAGAACCTATAGATATACAAAAAGGCACCAGACAAGGTTGTCCACTTTCTCCATTATTATTTGTACTGTCTTTGGAAATTCTGTTGTCTAGAATTAGAGAATCACCAATGATTAAAGGCTTAAAGATTTCTACTAAAGAATATAAACTTAAAGCTTTTGCTGATGACTTAGTTTTTACATTAACTCAACCAATTAAATCATTGGAATTTTT
>NW_015398317.1:0-4836 GCF_001527695.2 Protobothrops mucrosquamatus
GAGAGTAGCAGCGATAGCGAAGAAAAACTCGCCGTCAAACCCTTGTCGCTCTCCAAGCGAAAGCTGGACCTTGACGTTGAAAAGAAGAAGAAGGGAAGACCTCGGAAAGACTCCCGGCTGATGCCTGTCACTTTAACCGTTCAGGTAACCGAAGGCGGTTGTCATCTCTCTCCGATACACGACGACAGATCCCCCCCCCTTTTTTTAATCCATTTTAGAAACCAGACTGTACGTTCTTAATCTAGCTGCAGGCAAATTAAGCAAATCATCCTGGTTTATTGCATAGTAGCACGGAGGATGTTAGCTAGGGGAGTCATGAAACATTTGCAAGAAGACAGCCAAGCTCAGAGAGCACCATAGTTCAATCCTAAGGTGCAAATATTCTCTCCTATTGGCGTGCTGGCGCCTGGTGGCGCAGCGGTTCGAATGCAGTATTGCAGGCAAACTCTGCCCACGGCCTGGAATTCGATCCTGATCGGGCTCAAAATGGACTCATCCGTCCATCCTTCCGAGGTCGGTAAATTGAGGACCCAAATTGTTGGGGCCAGTCTGCTGGCATTGTAAACTGCTCAGAGCGTGCTGTGAAGCAGAGGTCCCCAATCTTTTGGGCACTAGGGACCGGTTCCATGGAGAGAGGTTTTCCCGCGGACCGGAGGGGGCGTGGTTTCGTGTGCTGCCTACATCCCACGGATGGGGCTTTGCTTGTTTCCGCGGACCGGTTGCTGGCATGCTGCGGCCCAGTACCGGTCCACAGACCGGGGATTGGGGACCCCTGCTGTAAAGCACGGCGGGGCAGTGTATAAGTCTAGGTGCTATCGCTAGCTATCGCTATTGAAAACAAACAGTGGTCTCTCTCTATATATATCTACTTGATTTAATCGATTCCACTCTGATTTTTCTCACCAAACACACGTGCGCTTCAGCCTGGTTGGGTTATTTCAAACCCAGCTCAGATGCACCATGCAGAGTTCTTCTGAAAACCAGCTAGATCAGCGCCCCCCCACCCCCAACCTTTTGGGCACCAGGGACCGGTTCCGTGGAGAGAGGTTTTTTCCACGGACCGGAGGGTGCGTGGTTTTGTGTGCTGCCTACATCCCACGGATGGGGCTTTGCTTGTTTGCGTGGACCGGTTGCTGGCATGCCACGGCCCGGTACCGGTCCACGGACCGGGGATTGGGGACCCCTGAGCTAGATTGCTTAATTTAATCAGCCAGCAGAATTTGTGGCAGAGTGGAGTTGAGAGTGGCCTCCTTCTTAACATGCTTTGTTTTGTCTCCCAGTCTCCAGCTATATTAGCATCCGAGAAGGATGGTGTGTGCCACAGTACACCCTTAGCACTTAAACTGCCGACCCCGGTCCTACAGAAGTCATTTGCTTTACAGGTAAGAGGTGGACTGTATTTGTTATTAGGTTCTTGTCCTGCCCTTTTTCTACCTGTCTAACCTAGAATCATACGCAGGGCCTCCAAATCTATCTAAATATCTATCTAAATATCTATATTTCTTCTTAGCTACTCTATCTAGTTCAGCTTTATCTATCTTTATCTCTATCTCTATCTCTCTATTATCTATCTACCTATTTATCTACCTACCTCTATCTCTGTCTGTCTATCTATCTATCTATCTATCTATCTATCTATCTATCTATCTATCTATCTATCTATCTATCTATCTATCTTTCTTTTTAGCTACTCTATCTAGTTCAGCTTTATCTATCTTTATCTCTATCTCTACCTCTCTATTATCTATCTACCTATTTACCTATTTATCTACCTACCTACCTCTATCTATCTATCAATCATCTATCTATCTATCTATCTATCTATCTATCTATCTATCTATCTATCTATCTATCTATCTATCTATCTATCTATCTATCTTTCTTCTTAGCTACTCTATCTAATTCAGCTTTATCTATCTTTATCTCTATCTCTATCTCTCTATTATCTATCTACCTATTTACCTATTTATCTACCTACATCTATCTATCTATCTATCTATCTATCTATCTATCTATCTATCTATCTATCTATCTATCTATCTATCTATCTATCTATCTATCTCCAGTATATTCTCTCTCTCCAACTCTTTCTTTCTTTCTTTCTTTCTTTCTTTCTTTCTTTCTTTCTTTCTTTCTTTCTTTCTTTCTTTCTTTCTTTCTTTCTTTCTTTCTTTCTTTCTTTCTTTCTTCTGTCGGTCTGTCTATTTCAAGGAGAGGAACGTACCAGCACCTGCGTTTTTAACTACCCCCCAGATCAGGTTCTTCACACACTTCCAGGTTTCTCCGCTGGCTTGAACTGGGACTGCTCAGGGCTTCAGATGAAACCTCTCTTGCAGGTGAGCTCCGATCCCTCGATGTATATCGAAGTGGAAAACGAGATCACGACCGTGGGAGGGTCCAAACTCAGCAGACTGAAATGCAACCGAGAAGGGAAAGAGTGGGAGACGTTGCTCACCAGCCGAATTCTCTCTGCGGCGGGAAGCTGGTAAGTGTGGGGGTCTGGGCACGCGCAGTGAAGAGAGAACGTGCTAAAAACTTGGTGCATTGGATTAAAAAGTGACCTTTCCCAAGGTGAGGCCTCTGTGTTGATCTGAGACTCCCAATCCACACAATCCTAATATTTGGGGATCAACCATCTGCCTTTTAGGCCTGTCTCGCTCGCCCCTGTAAGCAAGGGATCCAGAATCATCCTTGCAAAGATTTTTCTATCCTGGATCCTTTTGAAGCTGGTTGGGTTTGTTCATGTGCCTGGTTTAACTTTAATGTTGATTTTTTTATTTTGGTTTTGTTACTGTTTCGTAGGCTAATCGGCTTTGCTGGAAAGGTTGAGGAATTGTGCCTTTTTCTTTTTAGGGTTTTTTTTAAAATCCCATCTTTATTATTTTTATAAAAAACGTAAGATGGTGAACACATCTAATATTCCTTCCTGTTTCTATTTTCCCAACCACAACACTCCCATAAGGTGGGTTGGGCTGAGGGTGAGAGGGACTGGCCCAAGGTCACCTCGCTGCCTTTCATCCCTGAGGACTCACAGTCTCCTAATCATTGGCTGAAAGTTCCCTAGCCAGCTTTCATGCCTAAGATGGAACTAGAACTCCCAGACTCCTGGTGATTGGTCCAAAGTTATCCAGCCGTTTTCATGTCTTAAGGCGGGACTAGAACTCACCGTCTCCGGATGATTGGCCCAAAGTCACCCAGTTGGCTTTCATGCCTAAGGCGGGACTAGAATTCACTGTCTCCTGGTGATTGGTCCAAAGTCACCCAGTTGGCTTTCATGCCTAAGGCAGGACTAGAATTCACTGTCTCCTGGTGATTGGCCCAAAGTCACCCAGTTGGCTTTCATGCCTAAGGCGGGACTAGAACTCACTGTCTCTTGGTGACTGGCCCAAAGTCACCCAGTTGGCTTTCATGCCTAAGATGAAACTAGAACTCCCAGTCTCCTGGTGATCGGTCCAAAGTCACTCAGCCAGTTTTCACGCCCAAGGCGGGACTAGAACTCTCTCCGGATGATTGGCAGAAAGACCTTCACTTGGCTTTCACGCCTAGAGTGGGACTAGAACTCCCGTCTCCCTCTTTCTAGCCTGATGCCTTCACCACGAGTCCAACGGACCCAATGTCTATTTCTCTTGTGCTTTTTTCCCCCCCAGCGAGGTAGTGAGTGTGGCTTGTGAAAAGCGGACCCTCTCCGTGTTTTCGGCGTGTGGCCGTCGCCTCCTCCCTCCCATCGTCCTGCATTCCCCCATCTCAACGTTGCACTGTACAGGGTTTTACATCATGGCTCTCACCACAGCGGCAACCCTATCGGTCTGGTAAGCGTTGAACCTCTCTTTCCCTCCCAGACCGTCTTTTCCCTTTGCAAAGACGCGTCACGTGGAACGGAATGACCCTTTTGTTCTCCCACATCTTTTCCCCCCTGCTTAGGAACGTGAGGAAGCAGACAGTGGTGGTGAAAGACGAGTCCCTACAAACCATTTTAGCAGGTAATGGCAGTCAAGTCACCTGGGCCCATCGGAATCTTCTTTACAGATCGCCCTGGACTTTAACGTCCCTTCGTTTCGCGACTCTTTCCAAGTTTTCACAGCGCAAAAAAAGGGACTTGCCACTGGCCCTTGCACTTACGACTCTCACAGCATCCCCGTGCTCTCACACAGTCAAATTTGGGGCGCTTGGCAACCGACAGGCGTTTACAACAGTTGCGGGTCCCAGAGCGATGCGATTCGCTGAATTGCTGCACGACTCGTTTAACAACCGCAGTAAATTTGCTTAATAACTGTGGCCCAAGAGGTCATTAAATCGGGCTGACTTACTTATCATCACCTCTTCCTTGGCAGCAGAAATTCTAGTCCCTGCAGTTGTTAAGTTAACAATACAGTCATTAAGCAAATCTGACTTAAGTGAGTGGTTGTCGGGCATTAGCTGGAATGTTGACAAGTGATAATCACATTGTTCTGTCCCAGCCTATGTGAGTCCTTGTTATACTCACAAGGAGAAACCCCTCTTCCAACAAGCAGGCTGGAACCTCAGGAAACAACCTCAGGAAACAACCTCAGGAAACAACCAATCCCCTTTTATTATTCACAGACCTGAGTCAATGTCCAAGGCAAACAAACACAGTTCACAGAAACTCGATTCCTTAACTTCGAGACCGCCTCCTGCCACAGATTACCTCCCACCGACCTGTACGCTCCCACAGAGTGGGTCTCCTCGGGGTGCCGTCAGCCAGACAGTGCCGGCTGGCGACCCCAAGGGGTAGGGCCTTCTCTGTGGGAGCTCCCACCCTCTGGAACGAACTGCCCCCAGAGATCAGGGTGATCCCTGATCTCCCTTCCTTCCGCC
>NW_015398317.1:5044-6997 GCF_001527695.2 Protobothrops mucrosquamatus
TGTTCCAGCTCGCGGGACTGGCCTAAGGGATTTTAAAGGGGTTTTAATTACTTTTAAATTGGACGTATTTAAATATTTCTTTTTAATCGATTTTTAATTAGATGTATAACATGTTAGCATTTTATCTATTGTCAGCCGCCCTGAGTCCGCAAGGAGAAGGGCGGGATATAAATGTAATTAAATAAATAAATAAATAAAACGGTTGCCTTCAGCAACCAGCACCTCCCACACCTTCCCTTTTATTATGCAGCCAAGATGTGGCTTCCTAATGCCTTCTCCTTTGTCTTTGGAGCCGCCCCATTGCATTCCTCTGTCCTACTCGCTTCTCTTGCTTGCACATTCATGCATCCGGGATCTGTCCCAGCTGTTCTTCATCACTGTCCAACTCAGACTCCCAGCACAGTTGTGTTTCAGCCTGAGCACGAGTAGAGGGGCCAGGCTCCTCGTCAGACTGTAAGTCTTGGAGCTCCTCAGAGCCTTCCTCTGACTCTGATGTCACTCCAGGCCCCTCCTCCTCCCCCTCCTCTGATTCCCCAGACTCAGCTGCCAGGTCCACTGGCTGGCGAGGAATCACAACACACATGACCGAAGTTGTAAGTCTGAGGACCACATGTAGGTCACTTTTTTTTCCAGTGCCACTGTTAACTCCCAACGGTCACTAAATGAACAGCTGTAAGTCAAAGACTACCTGTCCTTCCCCCGTCAGCTGATGAGTCCCCTCCCACGTTTCTGCTCCCAAGAAAACTGATGGGTACATTTGACCTTTGCAGGAAGTGAAACCACCGTCTCTCAAATCTTGCTGACTCAGCATGGCATCCCCCTGATGAATATGTCGGACGGAAAAGCATATTGCTTTAATCCTTCTCTGTCTTCCTGGTGAGTCTCAGAGTGGGAGATATAAGGAAGGCGATTCTTTAAGAGCTAAGCAGGATAGATCTGCAGCTAATACTTTCCGGAACAAACTATAAGTAAATATGACAATAAGATGTGGTTTTATTTTGCTCCATTCCTGTCCTGGGCGAAAGATAAGGTCCACCCATGAACTTCCAATTAAACTGATTTATTGCTACTCATGTCTGTGTCTTCCCAATTCATGCTTAGCACTAGAATGGAGTTAGATAAGAATTCAAGGGGAATTGGACTCGAACTAATTGTGGCTACGTAGGGATTCTAGGCTGGCGCCTCTCTTGACCCCACCACCCTCCGGTTCTGCCATTCCTTGTCCTACAGTTTCTTGGGCTTGCTGTCAATTACAAGAATACAGGCTTGTTTGTTTGTTTTTTTTAAAACTGGAAACCTATTTTGCAGTTGGCCAGCCTGTTTAAGTGGAAGTCTGGCTTTGCACGGCGGGATGAATCTTAAACGGGAATCAAGGTTGGGCTGGATGGGAAACGAAATGGGTTAAATTTCCAACTTGCAAGTGTTTAATTTTGCGAGAAGGCCCGCCCTCCCCCAACTGGGTTAACTGGGACATGTTCTCTCTTTCCAGGAACCTTGTCTCTGACAAGCAGGAAATGTTGGCTCAGTGCGCAGACTTCAGGAGCAGTCTACCATCCCAGGAGGCCATGCTGTGTTCGGGACCTTTAGCCATCATCCAAGGACGAATGTCTAAGTACGACCTTGTCTCGTCTCGCTCAAGCTCTCCACCTTTAGCCACCGGGCCATCAGAACGGGCCAAGCTCTTGACCACCAAAAGCTTGGTGACCCCTGCTTTGAACTCTGAACACAGCAGCCCCTGTTGGAACTGTGCAGATTTCCCCCCAAAAGCTCCTTCATAGTTTTCCCGTCAAAGGCAGGGGAAATCAGGAGAGTCATACAGTTCAAATGAGTACAGATAGTCCTCGACTTACGACAGTTCGTTTAGCGTCCGTTCAAACTTACAACAATGCTGAAAAAAGTGACTTTAGGACCATTTTTCACACTTAACAACGGTTGCGGCCTCCCCCTGGTCAC
>NW_015398318.1:0-1583 GCF_001527695.2 Protobothrops mucrosquamatus
GTTAAAATTAATGTAATTAATTAGCTAATTATCTTGTCCCGAGAGAGACAGAAGTACAAGCATCTTTCTTGTCTGCTAAATTTCAGGCCTTATTTTGCCTTGATAATTTTTTTCCCCCTCTGGCATCATCCAAGTTCGGCTTATGGGAAGGGACACAAGGCTAATAATTGTCCTTGGATAACTTTTTCTGCTCTAATAACTCCTGATTTACAGCAACAAAGAGAGTTGCTGGGCATTGAAAGTATCCCTCGCAATAAGATACAGCATAATAAATAACAGAATAACGGAGTTGGAAGGGACCTTGGAGATCTTCTAGTCCAGCCCCCTGCTCAAGCAGGAGATCCTATTCCATTTCAGATAGGTGGCTGTCCAGTCTTTTCCTAAAAACCTCCAGTGATGAAGCAACCACAACTTCTGGAGGCAGGTTGTTCCACTGGTTAATTGTCCCCAGTGTTAGGAAGTTTCTCCTGAATTCCAGGTTGCTTCTCTCCTTGATCAGTTTCCAACCGTTGTTTCTCGTCCTGCCTTCAGGTGCTTTGGAAAATAAGTTGACCCCCTCCTCTTCTTTGGGGCAGCCCCTCAAATACTGGAACACTGCTATCATGTCACCCCTGGTCCTTCTTTTCTCTAGACTGGCCGTACCCAAATCCTGCAACCGTTCTTAGTATGTTTTTGTCTCCAGGTACCTCAATCATCTTGCTTGCTCTTCTTTGCACTTTAAATCTCTCCTTCAAAGCGATGGGGGGGTTTCAAAGCTCATTCATTGACCCTGCTTGCATGGAGGGGATTCCTTTTAAAATGCTGATTTGGTGTGCTCCGTGAAAGAGTCCCCTTGTCAAAGACCTCCGTGCAGACAGAAGAGAAAGCAAAGCCTCGGGGCGGTCCCCCACCCCCATTCCCTCCCACCCTGCTCCTGGCGATAACCTCCACGGCCAGGCTGTCCCTGTGACCGACTGAAGGAAGCTCAGCGAAGACAGAAAAGCCTTTCAGAGCAAGAAGACAACTCCCCTTTTGCAGAGAAGCCCTGCACCCATTTAAATATAGCCCTGGATCGTCCCCGTCCATTCGGGTAGCCGAGCATTCTGCGCGAACGGAATGCAGCCCTTGACTTAACGGCCCCGGTTGAGACAGAAAACGTCTGCTGTTAAGTAAAACAGTCGTACTTAATCGCCACAGCACTTAAGATTTATCGACGGCTTCACGGTACTTTACAGCCCTCTCTGAACGGTTTACAGAGTCAGCCTGTTGCCCCCCAACAATCTGGGTCCTCATTTTACCGACCTCGGAAGAAATGGGAGGCTGAGTCGACCTTGAGCCGATCAGGATCGAACTCCCGGCTGCAGGCAGAGTTTGCCTGCAGTACTGCATTCTAACCCCTGTGCCACCAGATATAGAATAGGTGATGATAGATAGATAGATAGATAGATAGATAGATAGATAGATAGATAGATAGATAGATAGATAGATAGATAGATAGATAGATAGATAGATAGAGATAGATATAGATGAGAGGATATATGATACATAGAGATAGATAGATAGATAGATAGATAGATAGATAGATAGATAGATAGATAGATAGA
>NW_015398318.1:3141-5641 GCF_001527695.2 Protobothrops mucrosquamatus
GGAAGGAAAAAGAAGGAAGGAAGGGAGGGAGGGAGGGAGGAAGGAAGGAAGGAAGGAAGGAAGAAAGAGCAATAGCACTTAAGACTTATCTACCGCTTCACAGTCATTTACAGCCCTCTCTGAGCGGTTTACAGAGTCAGCCTATTTGCCCCCAACAATCCGGGTCCTCATTTTACCGACCTCGGAAGGACGGAAGGCTGAGTCGACCTTGAGCCGGTCAGGATCGAACTCCTGGCAGCGGGCAGTGAGTTAGCCTGCAATACTGCATTTTGACCACTGGGTCACCACGGCTCCTGAGTGAGTTTTGCCCTTGTTTTGCCATCGTCGTTAAATGAATCAGCCTGCACTTGGTGAGTTAAATATGAAAAATGGCCGTGAGTCCCATTTTTCAGTGCCCCTGTAGCTTGCAAAGGTCACTAAAAGAGCGGTTGTAAGTTGAGGACTTCCTGTGTTCTAAAATCTTCTTCTTTAAAGAATTCTTGGCTGCAAGAACACTGCCGTTCAAATAAAATGTCCTTTGGGGCTAACATTCCCCCCTGTTTGGAACCAGGAAGTAAAAGGGAGACCATGCAGAAAATTTGTCAGGGGCCATTGAGGGGTCATGACCTCCCCCTGCCTCCCCCTCCCCCCTTTTTCACAGGGGCACATTAGGAAAATGGAAGAATCCCAGAATCCTAGGGCTGGAAGGGGGCCTTCTTCTCCAACCCCTGGCCACGTCAGGAGTGGAAAACCTTATGGCTGCAGCCCCGACGGTGCTTTTCCCAAGAGGCAACCGGACTTTCTCGTCCTTCTGTTTGAAAATGTTTCCCTTCTCACCCAAGAAGGCTGAAGATCTGAACGGAAGAAGCTTCTTGGGTGAGAAGGGAAAGAAGCTTCTTGGGTGAGAAGGGAAAGGTCTTCCAGCAAAAAAAAAAACCAACCCCAAGAAAATCTAGTTGCCGTTTGAAAAAAGCAGCTTTGGGACAACCATGAGCAAGACCTTGGCCCTTTTATGACTCATGGACTTCAACTCCCAAAATTCCTGCCTGCCTGCCTATCTATTATCTGTCTATATCTATATCTATCTATTTATCATATCTATCTATCTATCCATCTCTATCTATCTATCTATCTGTCTGTCTGTCTGTCTGTCTGTCTGTCTATCTATCTATCTATCTATCTATCTATCTATCTATCTATCTATCTATCTATCTATCTATTATTATCTATCCATCTATTTATTTATATTTGTTGGTCTCTGTAATTATCTATTCATCTGTCTGTCTGTCTGTCTGTCTGTCTGTCTATCCATCGCTATCTATCTATCTATCTATCTATCTATCTATCTATCTATCTATCTATCTATCTATCTATCTATCTATGTGTCTGTCTGTCTATCTATCTATATCATATATATCTATCTATAGCTATCATATGACATCTATCTATATATCATATTTATCAATCATATCTATCTATCTATCTATCTGTCTGTCTGTCTATCTATCTATCTATCTATCTATCTATCATCTATCTATCTATCTATCTATCTATCTATCTATCTATCTATCTATCCTCTATCATTTATCTTTCATCTCTATCTATATTATCTACATCTATCTTTTCTTTCTCTCTCTCTATCCTATATCATTTATCTTTCATCTTTATCTCTGTATATTATCTGTCTATCTTTCTCTCATCTATCTATCTATCTATCTATCTATCTATCTATCTATCTATCTATCTATCTATCTATCTATCTATCTATCTATCTATCTATCTATCTCTCTATCCTATATCATTTATCTTTCATCTTTATCTCTGTATATTATCTGTCTATCTATCTATCTATCTATCTATCTATCTATCTATCTATCATCTATCTATCTATCTATCTATCTATCCTCTATCATTTATCTTTCATCTCTATCTATATTATCTACGTCTATCTTTTCTTTCTCTCTCTCTATCCTATATCATTTATCTTTCATCTTTATCTCTGTATATTATGTCTATCTTTCTCTCATCTATCTATCTATCTATCTATCTATCTATCTATCTATCTATCTATCTATCTATCTATCTATCTATCTATCTATCTATCTAATCTATCTCTCTATCTCTCTATCTCTCTATCTCTCTATCCTATATCATTTATCTTTCATCTTTATCTCTGTATATTATCTGTCTATCTTTCTCTCATCTATCTATCTATCTATCTATCTATCTATCTATCTATCTATCTATCTATCTATCTATCTATCTATCATCTCTATCATTTATCTTTCATCTTTATCTATATTATCTAACTCTCTCTCTCTCTCTCTCTCTCTCTCTCTCTCTCTCTCTCTCTCTCTCTCTCTCTCTCTCTCTCCCTCTCCCTCTCTCTCTGGCAAGCCCTGATTTTGGGTGGCCAAAGAGGCTGATTCCAAAGGGGCCTGAAACCCCTCCGATGAGCTCCTCCAATGCAGTCTTTACCTTTAGGTTCCACCCCGTTGGAGTTAAAATGCATTCTTTTCTG
>NW_015398319.1:0-1296 GCF_001527695.2 Protobothrops mucrosquamatus
TTTTGCTCATTCTGTTCCACCCTTTCTGCTATTGCATCCACATAATCCGCCAAACCTTTAAAAGCAGTTGCCACATTCGCACAATAATCATCCTGCTTCTGTGCCAAGTCATGCTGTTGTTGTGATAAATCCAATTGTTGCTGTGATAGTTGATCAAATCTATTTTGCATTTTAACATCCATCTCCTGAAACATCTCAGCAGCCTAGAAATGTTTGTGCACTCCTAACCATACCAAGGTACTCCGAATTTGTTGGCAATGTCCGTTTTGCTCTATGACTTCATGGAGACCTAACCCTAACCCTAAGTAGAATTTTCCTCCAATGGCATTTTCCCATGTATTTTACCAGGAAAAATAGATAGGGCAATCTAGAAAAGTAAGTACCCTCCTAACTATAACCAAGATCTCCGAATTTGTTGTCAATGCCCATGTTGCTCTATGACTTCATGGAGACCTAACCCTAACCCTAAGTAGAATTTTCCTCCAATGGCATTTTCCCATGTATTTTACAAGGAAATATAGATAAGGCAGCCTAGAAAAGTAAGTTCCCTCCTAACCATACCCATGCACTCTGAATTGGTTGGCAATGTCTATTTTGCTCTATGACTTCATGGGGACCTATCCCTAACCCTAAGTGGAATTTTCCTCCAATGGCATTTTCCCATGTATTTTACCAGGAAAAATAGATAGGGCAGCCTTGAAAAGTAAGTTCCCTCCTAACCATACCCAAGCACTCTGAATTGGTTGGCAATGTCCATTTTGCTCTATGACTTAAAGGGGACCTAATCCTAACCCTAAGTAGAATTTTCCTCCAATCTTATTTTCCTATGTATTTTACCAGGAAACATAGATAGGGCAGCCTAGAAAGGTTTGTGCCCTCCTAACCGTACCCAGGTACTCCGAATTTGTTGACGATATCCATTTTGCTCTATGACCTCATGGTGACCTAACCCTAACCCTAAGTAGAATTTTCCTCCAATGGGATTTTCCCTTGTATTTTAACAGGAAACATAGATAGTGGAGCCTTGAAAAGTGAGTGCCCTCCTAACCATTTTCCTGCGTTCTGAATTTTTTTGCTGATGTCCATTTTGCTCTATGACAGCGGTTCTCAACCTGTGGGTCGCGACCCCATTTGGGGTCGCACGACCATTTCACGGGGGTCGCCAAACCACTCCGTCCGCCATTTTTTTTTTGCCCTTTTCCTTAGCTGTGCTACTCCCTGTGCTTGGCGGCAGCCTGAATGCACGAACTTTACCAAATGTGCCCTGCAGGAGGCGTGTGAAGAGCGCAGGCGCAG
>NW_015398319.1:5256-6996 GCF_001527695.2 Protobothrops mucrosquamatus
AAATTACAGTTATGAAATAGCAATGAAAATAATTTTATGGTTGGAGGTCACCACAACATGGTGGCCACGCCCACTTGGTGGCCACACCCACTTGGCAGCCACACCCACTTGGCCACGCCCCTGGCACCTGGGGTCACCACAACATGGGGAACTGTATTATGGGGTCACGGCATTAAAAAGGTTGAGAACCACTGCTCTATGACTTCATGGGGACCTAACCCTAACCCTAAGTGGAATTTTCCTCAAATGTCATTTTCCTATGTATTTTACCAGGAAACATAGATAGGGTAGCCTAGAAAAGTAAGTGCCCTCCTAACCATACCCAAGCACTCCGAATTGGTTGGCAATGTCCATTTTGCTCTATGACTTCATGGGGACCTAACCCTAACCCTAAGTGGAATTTCCTCCAATGGGATATTCCCATGTATTTTACCAGGAAATATAGATAGGGTAACCTAGAGAAGTCAGTGCCCTCCTAACCATATCCAAGCACTCCAAATTTGTTGGCAATGTCCATTTAGCTCTCTGCGTTGAAAGGTGATGTATCCCTAACCCTCTTCTATAACCATAATATTTATCCAAAGTGGGCTTTATGCAGAAGGTAAATGTTCTTAAATGCAGATCCCAGATCAGTGTTTCTTCCCACTTTCACTATGTCACTGTGAAGAAGCGTGAGACTTGAGCCTTGTGGGGTTCCTGAGTCATCCATTACTTTGCACAGATGCAATCACATCCTGGGTAGAAACATGGCAACAGTCCTAAGGTAGCAGCATAGAACAATGGGGGGTTTCTGAGTTCAGGCAGTTTTGATGAATGTCTTTTGCTGCAATTACAATCAGGACAATAAGGAGGGCACTGGAGAAACAGGGCTTCATCCATTCCACCTGCTGAAATCTTGGAGGATTGTCAAGTGTAGGTGGCATTGGGCCCAGTAGCTTTCAAAACTGTTTGTCTTCTGGCATAGCAAAGTCGGTTTAGCATATTACATAGCAGCATGTCTGAGCTTCTCTCTGATTGGATTCACACATCATGCTAAGGCCACATTTTGTTAATTGTGGTTTATTGTATAAATCAATTTGCTTGATTCACACTTCACTCTAATCCATAACTAGCGAAATAGCAATAGCACTTAGAGTTATATACTGCTTCATAGTGCTCTACAACCCTCTATAAGTGGTTTACAGAATCAGCATATTGTCCTCAACAAATTGGGTCATTTTACCGACCTCGGAAGAATGGAAGGCTGAGTCAACCTTGAGCCAGTGAGAATCGAATTACTGGAAGTTGGCAGAATTAGCCTGCAATACTGCAATCTAACCACTGCGCCACCACAGCTCCTTCACTATTTATGGATTAGAGTGAAGTGTGAATCGAGCAAATTGATTTGTCCTGAAAAGTATTCAGAGGCAGAGGGGTTTAAAACAAACTATAATCAAATATTTAAATGAGTGGTTTCTACATACAGTACAACTCAAATTGACTTCCAAACTTTACCTCTTCAGTTAGTTGCAATTGGTTTAGTCTTTGGAATTTCAAAAGTCCTGATGTTTTCTGGAGAAATATGGACAATTTTGCCCCTCTAAGGGCAAATTCTATAGCTGCACGAGTCATGCGCCTAATCAGATTTGCTACATCTCCGAAGTGATACGAGCTCCATTGTGACATATCTAGATTCTAAAATGCATTTTCTGAAGGCAGAAGAGACCTAAAGTGATAAGCACAGCCTTTGTGTTGGGGTGG
>NW_015398320.1:0-1713 GCF_001527695.2 Protobothrops mucrosquamatus
GACACACAGAAGATCAAGACTTTGCCCTTTAAGGCTGGCACGCTGTAGATAAGAAGGGAGAAAGCAGAAGTAGCTAAAAGTGTTTCCCTAAAGACACCATATGTTCCAGGGTGGGTTAGGACATGGGATGTTTTCCTTGCTGTCTTTTCATGACCTGCATCCAAGTGCCCAAGGACAGCGGGGCCATCTGCACATATTCACAATTGATACTACTACTACTACTACTACTACTACTACTACTACTACTACTACTACTACTACTACTACTAATAATAATAATAATAATAATAATAATAATAAAGTTGGAAGGGATCTTGGAGGTCATCTACTCCAACCCCCTGCTCAGGCAGGAAACCCTAGACCATTTCGGACAGATGGCTGTCCAGTCTCTTCTTAAAAACTTCCAGTGTTGGAGCATTCACCGCATCTGGAGGCAGGTTGTTCCACTGGTTAATTGTTCTAACTGTCAGGAAGTTTCTCCTTAGTTCTAGGTTGCTTCTCTCCTTGATCAGTTTCCACCCGTTGCTTCTCGTCCTGCCTTCAGGCGTGTTGGAGAACAGCTTGACTCCCTCTTCTTTGTGGCAGCCCCTGAGAGACTGGAACGCTGCTACCATGTCCCCCCTCGTCCTTCTCTTCATTAAACTAGACAGACCCAATTCCAGCAGCCTTTCCTTATATGTTTTAGCCTCCAGTCCCCTGATCATCTTTGTTGCTCTTCTCTGCCCTCTTTCTAGAGTCTCAGCATCTTTTTTACATTGTGGTGACCAAAACTGGATGCAGTATTCCAAGTGTGGCCTTACCAAGGCCTTGTAAAGTGATATTAATACTTCATGTGATCTTGATTCTATCCCCCTGTTAATGAAGCCCAGCACTGTGTTGGCCTTTTTGGCAGCTAGATCCCTATTACCTTACATCCTTCATTAGACAATGAAGGATATTAGGTAATTTTTGCAAAGGGTAACAGGGTGTGTGCACCAAGCTGAAATTAAACAATTTATATGTTTTGGACCACAGGAAAACTGTTTGTGCAGAAAACCTTTTCCAATGAACCAAAACATCATGGGTGTGCGCATTTATTGCACAGAAGGCTGGGTTGGGCAAGCTTCAAAGCACTGCGGGAAGTGCCTGCCCTGGCTGTAGGCTTGAATGTAAATGACCGTGACAAATATTTGACTTGTGCTATTTGCAAAGAGGCCAAATCGAATGATTGCTATTGGCTAAGAGGCCACCTCTTCACTTCAGCAAAAGAAGTGATGGAAAATGGGAAAGAATTTTTCAGTTAGTGCATGCTGTTTTCATTGGCCCTCTATCTCCATCAGTGGGAGGGGCCAAATTTGCTTTCGTAATTGTTAACGAGTGCTCTAGATATAGATTTTGTTACTTACTACAAAGCAAAACTGAAGTGTTTCAATAATTTAAAAAACGGGTGATGTTTGCAGAGAGGAGGTGTAATCAAAATAGGGATAGCAGGACAAGAAGCAACCTAGAACTAAGGAGAAACTTCCTGACAATTAGAACAATTAACCAGTGGAACCACCTGCCTCCAGAAGTGGTGAATGCTCCAACACTGGAAGTTTTTAAGAAGAGACTGGACAGCCATTTGTCCGAAATGGTATAGGGTTTCCTGCCTGAGCAGGGGGTTGGACTAGATGACCTTCAAGGTCCCTTCCAACTTTACTATTATTATTATTATTATTATTATTATTATTATTA